>NC_053024.1:391879299-392044329 GCF_003073215.2 Triticum urartu
ACTTCCTATGCATAGGTATTTTGTGAGCAAACAATTTATGGGAACAAGAATCAACTAGCATAGGGAGGCAAAACAAGCATAACTTCAAGATTTTCAACAGATAGAGAGGAAACTTGATATTATTGCAACTCCTACATGCATATATTCCTCCCTCATAATAATTTTTAGTAGCATTATGAATGAATTCAACAATATAACTATCACATAAAGCATTCTTTCGTGATCCACATAAGCAAAATTCTTCTCATTCATAGTAGTGGGAGAAAACTCAACAAAATAACTATCATGCGAGGCATAATCCAATTGAAAATTAAAATCACTATGACAAGTTTCATGGTTATCATTATTCTTTATAGCATACATGTCATCACAATAATCATCATAGATAGCAACTTTGTTCTCATAATCAATTGGAACCTCTTCCAAAATAGTGGATTCGTCACTAAATAAAGTCACGACCTCTCCAAATCCACTTTCATAAATATTATAAGATTCAACACCCTCCAAAATAGTGGGATAATTACCTAAAGTTGACACTCCTTGAAACCCACTTTCATCATATTATCATCATAAATAGGAGGCATGCTATCATCATAATAAATTTGCTCATAAAAAATTGGGGGACAAAAAATATCATCTTCATCAAACATAGAATCCCCAAGCTTATGGCTTTGCATACCATTAGCATCATGGATATTCAAAGAATTCATACTAACAACATTGCAGTCATGCTCATCATTCAAATATTTAGTGCCAAACATTTTATTGACTTCTTCTTCTAACACTTGAGCACAATTTTCCTTACCATCATTTTCACGAAAGACATTAAAAATATGAAGCATATGAGGCAACCTCAATTCCACTTTTTTGTAGTTTTCTTTTATAGACTAAACTAGTGATAAAGCAAGAAGCTAAAAGATTCAATTGCAAGATCTAAAGATATACCTTCAAGCACTAACCTCCACGGCAACGACGTGAAAAGAGCTTGATGTCTACTACACAACCTTCTTCTTGTAGACTCGTGTTGGGCCTCCAAGCGCAGAGTTTTGTAGGACAGCATGAATTTCCCTCAAGTGGATGACCTAAGTTCTATCAATCTGTGGGAGGTGTAGGATGAAGATGGTCTCTCTCAAAAAACCCCGCAACCAAATAAAAAAGAGTCTCTTGTGTCCCCAACACACCAAATACAATGGTAAATTGTATAGGTGCACTAGTTCGACGAAGAGATGGTGATACAAGTGTAATATGGATAGTAGATATAAGTTTTTGTAATATGAAAATATAAAAACAGTAAGGTAGCAAGTAAAAAAGTGAGCGAAAATGGTATTGCAATGCTTGGAAACAAGGCCTAGGGTTCATACTTTCACTAGTGTAAGTTCTCTCAACAATGATAACATAATTAGATCATATGTAAATCCCTCAACGTGCAACAAAAAAGTCACTCCAAAATTCCTATCGCAGAGACATTAAGATGAAATTGCTTGTAGGGTGCGAAACCACCTCAAAGTTATTCTTTTCGATCAAACCATTGAGCTATTCCTATAAGTGTCACAAACAGCCCTAGAGTTCGTAGTAAAATAACACCATATGACACACATCAATCAACCCTAATGTCACCTAGATACTCCAATGTCACCACAAGTATCTGTGGGTCAATTATACAATATGCATCAAACAACTTCAGATTTATAATATTCAATCCAGCACAAAGAACCTTGAAGAGTGCCCCAAGATTCCTACCGGAGAAACAAGGACGAAAACGTGCATCAACCCCTATGCATAGATTACCCCAATGTCACCTCGATAGTCCACGAGTTGAGTGCCAAAACATACATCAAGTGAATCAATAGAACACCCCATTGTCACCACGGGTATCCCATGCAAGACATACATCAAGTGTTCTCAAATCCATAATAGTATTCAATCCGATAATAGTGAAACCTCAAAGGTAAACTCAATTCAGAACGAGAAGGTAGAGGGGGGAAACACCATATGATCCAACTATAGTAACCAAGCTCGCGGTACATCAAGATCATGCCAAATCAAGAAAACGAGAGAGAGAGAGAGATCAAACACATAGCTACTGGTACATACCCTCAGCCCTGGAGGTGAACTACTCCCTCCTCTTCATGGAGACCGTCGGGATGATGAAGATGGCCACCGATGATTGTTTCCCCCTCCGGTAGGGTGTCGGAACGGGCTCCCGATTGGTTTTTCGTGGCTACAGAGCCTTGCAGCGGCAAAACTCCCGATCTAGGTTTATTTCTAGGGGTTTTGGTATTTATGGGAATTTTTGGCGTCGGGAACAAGTCAGGGGGGTCTACGAGGCAGCGGGAAGGCAGGGGGGCGCGACCTAGGGGGGCACACCCTCCACCCTTGTGGATAACTCGTGGCTCCTCTAGGCCATCTCTGATACTCCATGGACTTCTTCTGGTCGATAAAAAATCGTCATAAAGTTTCATCTCATTTGGACTCCTTTTGATATTCCTTTTCGGTAAAACTCAAAAACAAGGAAAAAACAGAAACTGGCACTAGGCTCTGGGTTAATAAGTTAGTCCCAAAAATAATATAAAATAACATATTAATGCATATAAAACATCCAAAACAGATAATATAATAACACAGAACAATAAAAAATTATAGATACATTGGAGACGTATCACCTACTTTGATAATTTGATATGTGGGTGCACTGGTGCTTGGGTGTTGTTCTTACTTGAACAAGCCTCCCACTTATGATTAACCCCCCTCGCGAGCATCCGCAACTACGACAAAAGAATTAATATAAAATCTAACCATAGCATTAAACATGTGGATCCAAATCAACCCTTACGGAATAGCGCATAAACTAGGGCTTAAGCTTGTATCACTCTAGCAACCCATCATCTAATAACTACTCCAAAATGCATTCCCTTAGGCCCAAATATGGCGAAGTGTCATGTAATCGACGTTCACGTAACACCACTAAGGGAATCACAACATACATATCATCAAAATATCAAATGAATATCAAATTCACACGATTACTTGCAACATGACTTCTCCCATGGCCTCAAGAACAAGGGAAACTACTCACAAATAAAATTCATGCTCACGATCAGAGGGATATTAAATAGCATAATGGATATAAACATATAATATTCCACCAAATAAACCATCTAGCATCAACTACAAGATGCAATCAACACTACTAGTCACCCACAGGTACCAATCCGAGGTTCCAGTACAAAGATTGAACACAAGAGATAAACTAGGGTTTTGAGATGAGATGGTGTTGTTGAAGATGTTGATGAATATTGGCCTCCCAAAGATGAGAGGGTTGTTGGTGATGGTGATGGCTTAGATTTCCCCCTCCCGGAGGGAAGTTCCCCAACGCTGATAACCCACAAGTATAGGGGATCGTTTGTAGGCTTTTTCGATAAATAAGAGTGTCGAACCCAACGAGGAGCTAAAGGTAGAACAAATATTCCTTAAAATTCTATCGACCACCGATACAACACTACGCACACTTGACGTCTGCTTTACCGAAAACAAGTATGAAACTAGTTTGTAGGAGTGATGCTAGAACTACTTTGTAAGAATAATACTAGAAGTACTTTGCAAGATAATAAAAGTTAGGTGTTTAGTAAAAGGGTTTGTGTCACTCTCGCAATCCACCATAAGTGAACCATGAACATATTTCAACACCATACAGCGGGGGCCTCTCACGTTTGCGTGAGAACGGAGGCACCATAGGATAGCACCATAAATAAAATATACAATCATACCAACCAAGATCACGATTAACCCAGAGGACAAAACAGATCTACTCAAACATCATAGGATAACCATAGATCATTGGGAAATAATATATGGAGTTGAACAACATGTTTAAGTAGAGATTATAGCGGGGAGAAGAGGTGTTACACCGCTGCACAGAGGGGGAGAGAGTTGGTGTTGACGGTAGCAAGATTGTTGATGTAGATCGTCGTCTCGATCATTGCCCCGGTGGCACTCTGACGCCACTGGGAGCGAGGGGGAGAGAGCCCCCTACTTCTTCTTCTTCCTTGGCCTCCCCCTTAGATGGGGAGGAGAATTCCCCCTCTGGTCCATGGCCTCCATGGCGGCGGAGGGGCGGGAGCCCCTCCGAGATTGGATCTCCCTCTCTGTTCTCTTCTGTTTCGCGTTCCCCAGATCTGGCCGAAAACCGTTTCTTATATTCCAGGAGATCCGTAACTCCAATTGCACTGAGATTATAACACGATTTTTTTTCCGGATATAAGCTTCCTTGCACCCGAAGTAGAGCTCCAACCGACATACGAGGTGAGCACAACCCACCACCATGCGTCTGGCTCAGGGGTGGTGCGCCGGTGTCTTGTGCCCTGTGTGGGCCTCCGTTTGCGGTGATTCCAACTCCCAAAAATCACATATATTCCAAAATAATTCTCCATAAAATTTTATTGAATTTGGACTTCATTTTATATGGATATTCTACGATACAAAAAACATGCATAAAACAGGAACTGGCACTAGGCACTGGATCAATAGGTTAGTCCAATAAATCATATAAAAATTTGCCAAAAGTAGGTAAAAGTTGTATAATATTAGCATTAAACAATCAAAAATTATAGATATGGTGGAGACGTATCAGCATCCCCAAGCTTAATTCCTGCTCGTCGTCGAGTAGGTAAATGATAAAAAAGATAATTTTTGATGTGGAATGCTACCTAACATAAACTTGACCATATGTCTAGTCATGGCATGAATATTGAGACATAAGTGATTCAAAGAAATAGTCTATAATTTGACATAAAGACATCAATACTCAGGCATCCCAACAAACAATCATGTCTTTCAAAATATCAACGCTAAAGAAAGCTATCCCTACAAAATCATATAGTCTTTTCATGCTCTGTCTTCTTAACACAAAGTATTTATCATGCACAACCCCGATGACAAGCCGAGCAATTGGTTCATACTTTTTAACGCGCTTTAGCTTTTTCAACTCTCACACAATACACGAGCGGAAGCCATGGATATAGCACTATGGGTGGAATAGAGTATGATGATAGGGGTAAATATAAAGAAGACAAAAAAGTAAGAAAGTCTCACATCGAGGCGGCTAACCAATGGGCTATGGAGATGCCCATCAATTGATATCACTGCAAGGAGTAGGGATTGCCATGCAACGAATGCACTAAGAGCTATAAGTGTATGAAAGCTCAATATGAAAACTAAGTGGGTGTGCATCTAATCCTATAATGAAAAATTCCCACTAGTATATGAAAGTGACAACATAGGAGACTCTCCATATGAAAAACATGGCGCTACTTTGAAGCACATGTGTGGTAAAGGATACTAACAATGCCCCTTCTCTCTTTGTTTATTTATATTTTTTTTCTTTTCTTTTCTTTTTCTTTCTCTCTTTTCTTTTTTTCCTTTTCTTTTTCTTTTCTCTCTCATAGTCCGAAGTCTCATCTCGACTTGTGGGGGAATCATAGTCTAAATCATCCTTTCCTTAGTTGGGCACTGCTCTAAAAATGAATAATGATGATCATCACACTTCTATTTACTTATAACTCAAAATAAATAAAAATTACAACCTGATACCTATGACAAAATATGACTCTATATGAATGCCTCTGGCAAAGTAGCAGGATGTGCAATGATCTAGCGGAACATGTATGAAAAATGATGAACGGTGGCTGGGCCACAATTACTATGTCAGCTATATGATCATGCAAAGCAATATGACAATGAATCCTCAAGTCATCAAATGGAAATGGTGGAAGTTGCATGGCAATATAT
This sequence comes from Triticum urartu, assembly GCF_003073215.2. NCBI lineage: Eukaryota > Viridiplantae > Streptophyta > Magnoliopsida > Poales > Poaceae > Triticum > Triticum urartu. The sequence goes on from NC_053024.1 coordinate 391,885,087, forward strand.
CTCGGAATGGCCATGGAAAAGCCATATTAGGTAGGTATGGTGGCTGTTTTGAGGAAGGTATAATAAGGCTTATGTGTGATAGAGCGTATCATATCACGGGGTTTGGATGCACCTGCGAAGTTTGCACCACATCTCGATGTGAGAAAGGGCAATGTACGGTACCATGGAGGCTAGCAAATTGCGGAAAGGTAAGAGTGCGTATAATTCATGGACTCACATTAGTCATGAAGAACTCATATACTTATTGCAAAAGTTTATTAGCCCTCGAAGCAAAGTACTACTATGCATGCCCTGATACGTCTCCAACGTATCTATAATTTTTGATTGTTCCATGCTATTATATTATCTGTTTTGGATGTTTAATGGGCTTTAATATGCACTTTTATATTATTTTTGGGACTAACCTATTAACCGAAGGCCCAGTGCAAATTGTTGTTTTTTGCTTATTTCAGTGTTTCGCAGAAAAGGAATATCAAACGGAACGAAACCTTCGCGAGGATCTTTCTTGGAACAAACGTCACCCGGGAGACTTGAAGTACAAGTCTAGAAGTCCGCAAAGTTTCCACGAGGCAGGGGGCGCGCCCAGGGGGGTAGGCGCCCCCACCCTCATGGGCCCCACAGAGCTCCACCGACCTACTTCTTTTTCCTATATATACTCTTATACCCTGAAAACATCCGGGGGAGCCACGAAACCACTTTTCCACCGCCACAACCTTCTGTACCCATGAGATCCCATCTGGGGACCTTTTCCGGTGATTTGCCGGAGGGGGATTCGATCACGGAGGGCTTCTACATCAACACCATAGCCTCTTCGATGATGTGTGAGTAGTTTACCACAGACCTTCGGGTCCATAGTTATTAGCTAGATGGATTTTTCTCTGTCTTCGGTTCTCAATAACAAGTTCTCCTCAATGTTCTTGGAGATCTATTCGATGTAATCCTTTTTGTGGTGTGTTTGCCGAGATCCGATGAATTGTGGGTTTATGATCAAGATTATCTATGAACAATATTTGATTCTTCTATGAATTCTTATATGCATGATTTGATATCTTTGCAAGTCTCTTCGAATTATCAGTTCGGTTTGGCCTACTAGATTGATCTTTCTTGCAATGGGAGAAGAGCTTAGCTTTCGGTTCAATCTTGCAGTGCTCGATCCCAGTGACAGAAAGGGAACCGACACATATTGTATTGTTGCCGTCGAGGATAAAAAGATGGGGTTTATATCATATTGCTTTAGTTTACCCCTCTACATCGTGCCATCTTGCCTAATGCGTTATTCTGTTCTTATGAACTTAATACTCTAGATGCATGCTGGATAGCAGTCGATGTGTGGAGTAATACTAGTAGATGCTAAATCGTTTCGGTCTACTTGACATGGACGTGATGCCTATGTTCATGATCATGCCTAGATATTCTCATAACTATGCGCTTTTCTATCAATTGCTCGGTAGTAATTTGTTCACCCAGCGTAATACATGCTATCTTGAGAGAAGCCACTAGTGAAACCAATGGCCCCCGGGTCTACTTTACATCATATAAGTTTCCGATCTATAATTCTAGATTACTATTTATTTTGCAATCTTTACTTTTCAATCTATACAACAAAAATACCAAAAATATTTATCTTCTTATCTTTATCAGATCTCACTTTTGCAAGTGGCCATGAAGGGATTGAGAACCCCTTTATCGCGTTGGTTGCAAGGTTCTTGATTGTTTGTGCAGGTACTAGGCGATTTGCGTGTAGTCTCCTACTGGATTGATACCTTGGTTCTCAAGAATTGAGGGAAATACTTACGCTACTTTGCTGCATCACCCTTTCCTCTTCAAGGGAAAACCAACGCACGCTCAAGAGGTAGCAAGAAGGATTTCTGGCGCCATTGCCGGGGAGATCTACGCTCAAGTCAAGACATACCAAGTACCCATCACAAACTCTTATCCCTCGCATTACATTATTTGCCATTTGCCTCTCGTTTTCCTCTCCCCCACTTCACCTTTGCCATTTTATTCGCCCCTTTTCCGTTCGTTTCTTTCCGCTTGCTTCTTCTGTGCTTGTGTGTTGGATTGATTGTTTGTCACAATGGCTCAAGACAATAATAAATTATGTGACTTTTCCAATACCAACAACAATGATTTTATTAGCACTTCGATTTCTCCTACTATCGATGTTGAATCTTGTGAAATCAATACCGCTTTGTTGAATCTTGTTATGAAAGATCAATTTTCTGGCCTTCCTAGTGAAGATGCCGCTACCCATCTAAACAACTTTGTTGATTTGTTTGATATTCAAAAGAACAAAGATGTGGTTAATGATATTGTTAAATTGAAGCTATTTCTATTTTCGCTTAGAGATCGTGCTAAAACTTGGTTCTCTTCTTTGCCTAAAAATAGTATTGATTCATGGAATAAGTGCAACGACGCTTTTATCTCTAAGTATTCTGCTCCTGCTAAGATCATATCTCTTAGAAACGATATTATGAATTTTAAGAAACTTGAGCATGAGCATGTTGCACAAGCTTGGGAGAGGCTGAAATTAATGATACGTAATTGCCCTACACATGGTTTGAATTTATGGCTGATTATACAAAAAATTTGTGCCTGATTGAATTTTGCTTCTAGAAATCTTTTAGATTTGGCCGCGGGAGGCACTTTTATGGAAATCACTTAGAAGAAGCTACTAAAATCCTAGATAATATTATGGTTAATTATTCTCAATGGCATACGAAAGATCCACTAGTAAAATGGTTCATGCGATAGAAGATATTAATGTTTTGAGTGGAAAGATGAATGAACTTATGAAATTGTTTACTAATAAGAGTGTTTCTTCTGATCCTAATGATATGCCTTTGTCCACTTTTATTGAGAATAATAATGAATCCTTGGATGCGAATTTTGTTGGTAGGAACAATTTTGGTAACAACGCGTATAGAGGAAACTTTAATTCTAGGTCGTTCCCTAGTAATTCATCTAATAATTATGGTAATTCCTACAACAACTCCTATGGAAATTTTAATAAGATGCACTCTGATTTTGAGACTAGTTTTAAAGAATTTATGAATTCGCAAAAGAATTTCAATGCTTTGCTTGACGAAAAATTGCTTAAGATTGATGAGTTGGCTTGGAACGTGGATATAATTTCTCTTGATTTTGTTTCTTTGAAAGTTAGATCTATTCCACCTGAGCATGATATCAGTGAGTCTCTCAAAGCCATGAGAATTTCCATTGATGTGTGCAAATAAAGAACCGCTACGATGCGTGCTAAAAGGGATTGCTTTGTGAAAGCGTGTTCTTCTAGTTTTCATGATAATAATGATGAAGATCTAAAAGTGATTGGTGTTTCTCCAATTAAATCTTTGTTTGCCAATATGAATCTTGATAAAGATGGGACTGGAGATGAGTCAAATTTTGTTAGAAGGCGTCCCAACGATTCGGAGTTTTTAGATCTTGATGCAAAAATTGATAAAAGTGGGATTGAAGAGGTCAAAACTTTACATAGCAATGAACCCACTATTTTGGATTTCAAGGAATTTAATTATGATAATTGCTCTTTGATAGATTGTATTTCCTTGGTGCAATCCATGTTAAATCCTTCTCATGCTTATGATCAAAACAAAGCTTTTACTAAACATATCGTTGATGCTTTAATGCAATCTTATGAAGAAAAGCTTGAATTAGAAGTTTCTATTCCTAGAAAACTATCAGATTTTGGGTTCCGGCAAAACCCTTAAGGTTCGAACTCTGGGGTGCGCACGAAGATCTCTCCTTCCCTCTAGCTCACTCACCACGATCTCAAAGCTCAGTTCGTCGAACTCGAAGAACAAGGGACACAAGAGTTTATACTGGGTCAGGCCATCGATGTGGTGTAATACCCTACTCCAGTGTGGTGTGGTGGATTTCCTTGTAGGCTGAGGATGAACAAATACAAAGGAAGAACTACCTCCTGAGGAGAGGTGTCCTTGAGCTCGGTGAGCTTGTGTGGTTTAGGATGATCTGAATGATCCGTCCCCTTCCTATGGTGGTGGCTAGTCCTATTTATAGAGGCCCTGGTCCTCTTCCCAAATATTAGGCGGGAAGGGATCCCACAACGACCAATTTGAAGGGGGACAACTAGTACAAGCTATCCTGACAAAAGGTGATCTCCGCCCGCCAAAGGCTCTAGTGGTGACGCCGTCGTGGGCTCCGCGATGACCTCCGTCCTGCCGTCCTGCTTGTCTCGGTCTTGTTGCACTGATATGGAAACCTTTGCCTGATGCCTCGGGACTCCTCGCCTGTGCCTGCTCCTTTAGCACCAAAGAGGAAACTAGTACTCTGCGCCCGCTGGCGCCCTCCTGGCCTTGGTCGTCATGGCTTACGTCACGGAAACCTCATGAGGTGCCCCTCGCCTTGATCTCTCCGCTCCTCGTGAGCCAGCCTAGCGAGGCTGCCCCTGAGGAGGTCTTGTGTCATCCGCCTCGCGAGGCTTGGCCCCTTGCAAGGGTCTTGAGTGTTTGCTGGTGAAGTTGGGTCATACTAGGCCGCTAGAGGAGCCACGCCGTGGGCCACAGGCAGGCAAGTCTGGGGACCCCCGTTCCCAGAACGCCGACAGTAGACCCTGGGCCGAAGGCGAGCTCGGACTTGGCTTCTAGGTGAAACCAAGGGGCAAGTGCGGAGCACCGCGGGCCCCAACCGCCCGTGGCCTTGATTGATGCATGGCGACTGACGGACGTGGGCGTCTCTGCTTCCCCACGCTACCTCGGCAACTGCCGACTTGACGAGTCCCTGGTGCATGTAGAAAAGCCATCATTACCTGTGATCGTGGGGGTCGTCGGTTGGCCTTCTCCTGCTATAAATGGGGAGGGGGCGGAGCCCCCATCGCCCATCTCTTCTCGGTCCGCTTGCTTCTTCTTTCTTGCTTCACTGCTAGCAGCGACATCCATGGCGCTGATGAAGAGGTTCTTTGCCGCGGAGAAGGGAAAGGCTCACCAAGAGGGGCCCAGCTCTCCTCCTCCCAAGAGGGGGTGTGGTCGCCCTCTCAAGCACACCTCGACCCCCGCTGTGGCTCCCCGTGGTCGAGAATGGATCTCTTCGGGGTCCGATGCCGCTCTGGGCGTCCGAGGCGGCGTTTCTCCTCCCGGTGGAAGTCGCTTGGGGCGTGGCGGTCCCCTCGACTAGGGGAGGCGCGCCGTGATCGCCAGGCCTCACCGACCACGCTTCCACTTAGCGGAGGTACTGCCAGACTTCGTTGTGTGGTCGGAGAACCCGACCGGCACCTGGCTCCAGCTTCCGTGCTTCTTTGCCGGAGAGCTGGCGACTTCGGGTCCCGACGGCCTCTGGCTGCAGGTGGACAACTGCTGTAGCAAGGCCTTGTGGGTTGCGGTGGAGATCTCTGTCACGGGAAACGTAGCCCTGGACCGCGGCTGGCAGACGTTTGCCCGCGTGTGCGGCCTGGGCAGGCGGTGCGCCCTCCACTTCAAGTACGATGGCGCTGCGACCCTCTTCGTGAGGGTGTGCGAGGAAGATGGTCGCCGCGCTGGGTGCTGCCCTGAAGACAGCGACGGTGACGAAGTGCTTGGCCTTGGCGATGGCCGCGACGAGGAAGAGGGCAAGCTCGCCCTCGGTGATGGCCGTGACTTGTCCAGCACCGGCAACTCCTCCTCCGGCGAAAGCTCCAGCGGCGGCTATGGCCAGCCGCCTTGTCGTCGGGCTCGCTTTGAGGACGGTGGCGGGTCGTCCCGCCACCGCGCCCCGGTGAAGCGCGAGGAGGGCTCCGGCTGAGCTTGGGGAAGCGTTGGGAGCTGGTTCTCGGGAGTAGTCGCCGGCGTAGGGGCCGCTTTTGCTTGTTCTTCCTTTCTTTTCTCCCTGCATCACAAGAAACAAGTATGGAGCCCCATGGGGGCGTATAATGAACCGTAACGCCTTTCCTGCCTTTTGCTATGTTTATCACTTCTGAGTTGTACTGTGGTATCAGTGCTTTACGTAGGCATGTAAGGATAACTTAGCTCGATGCGTCCAAAGCAGCCTCCACCTCGTGAGGCATGCATCTCCTGGCACCTGATGAGACCTCCCTGCTGAGGACTTGGGAGGTGTCGAGATACTGCAAAATTTCATTTAAGAAACCCTTATCCTACCTTGCTCAGGGCCCCAGGCGTGGCCGGGCATGGCCTAGCGCACCACATCGCAGTACCCATGGGGTACTGACTTAAAAAAGGGGGTTCACTAGTCGCGAGCTCAAACGAGGGTGCCTCGTGAAGACCAATGGAAGCTCTTATGCGTGCACTTGTCCAACCCCCTTGCGAGGCATGCGAGGGAGAGTGTCAGGCAAAACAGGAAAACGATGGAAGAAACGAAGAGAAGGGAATCGAACCAAGCCAGCGAGAAACACCAGAATTCAAATTTTCCATTAAAGAAAGGCAAGCCAACTACGGAAAGCAAATGAGCAGATGCGTCCGGCACCTAGTCTAGTCTTCTCACCGGCGGGGAGCTAAGTGCTGCCACTAGGACGTGGGGGGGGGAGCCCCCGAGGCCCGAGGGTGGCACTCCGGAGACTCCGGGGAGTGTACAGCCCCACTCATTATTACGTGAGAGTGTCATGAGCGGAGACCTTCATAGGCACTGGGCCTTGCTTCATGGGTAGAACTTCCGGAGGTGCTGGATGTTCCAGGCGTTCTGGATGGGGATCCCGTCCTATGTCTCCAGGCGCGCGGCGCCAGGCCTGGAGATGCGGGCGATCCTAAATGGGCCCTCCCACATGGGCGAGAGCTTGTGCAGCCCTTCCCTGGAGAGCACTCGCCTCAGGACGAGATCACCCACCTCGAGCATCCTGGAGCGGACGCTGCGATAGTGGTACCGTCGCAGCGCCTGCTGGTATCTTGCCACTCGGAGTGAGGCTTCACAGCGGCGTTCCTCCCCCAGCACAAGGTCCATCCCCCGCATGGCGTCCTGCTGCGTCTCATCAAACGCCAGGACCCACGCGGAGCGATGCCTGACCTCGTGAGGGAGAACCACTTCTGCTTCGTAGATGAGGAAGAACGGGGTCTTGCCTGTTGGCTTGGTGGCGGTGGTGCGGATGGACCACAACACGGACTAGAGCTCGTCGTGCCAGCCCCTGCCGCAGGCCTCGAGCTTCTTCTTGAAGGTCCTAGTCTTGAGGCCTCTCAGGACCTCCGCGTTGGCGCGTTCGACTTGGCCATTTCTCTTGGGGTGTGCCACCCAGCGTAGCAGATCTGGGTTCCAAGGTTAGCACAATATGTCTTGAAGAGATTGCTAGTGAACTGCGAACCGTTTTTGGTGATGATGTGGTTAGGGACCCCGAACCAGCTCATGAGGCCCTTGATGAACTTAACTGCGGACCCGGACGGGATGGTGCAGACGGCCTCCACCTCTGCCCATTTGGTGAACTTGTCGATGGCAACGTAGAGGTAGCGATAGCCCCAGGCGCTCGAGGGAATGGGCCTGGAATATCCAGCCCCCAGACCACGAATGGCCGCGAGAGCGGGATGGTCTGGAGGCCCTAAGATGGATGATGGATCTGCTTGGCGTGGAATTGGCAGGCCTCGCAGGACCTCACCAGCTCGGTCGTGTCATTGAGTGCCGTGGGCCAGAAGAACCCGTTGCGGAACGCCTTGCCGACCAGGGTACGTGACGACGAGTGGTGCCCGCAGTCTCCGCCATGTATGTCAGCTAGCAACTCGTTCCCCTGCTCCCTCGAGATGCATTGTAAGGAAACATCGTTCGGCCGTTTTCTATAAAGCTCACCATCTTGGATGCAGTATGCCATGGCTTGTCGGGCCACACGTTCTGCATCCTCCTCCTTCTCCAGCAGCGTCCCTTGTCCTAGGTACGCCTTGAACTCCCCGGTCCAGCACCCCTCCTGAGGCTAGAGCGCCAAGAGCAGACATGCTCCTGAGGTCGGACCGCAAGCGGGGGCTCCCGAGGTCGGTGGTTGGGGGAGTTCCTCTCGAGAAGGCATGGAATCCATGGCCGTGGGGGCCACTGAAGGCTTGAAGAGTCGCTCCTCGAAGAAACCGAGTTCTTGGGGCTGGCGCTTTGACGCCCTCTTGGCGATCTCATCAGCCTCCTTGTTGGTGTCGCGTGGGACGTGCTGCAGTTCTAGGCCTAAGGATTGTTTCTCCATCTTACGCACCTCCGCGAGGTACGCTTCCATGTGCTCGTCCCTTGGTTCATACACCTTGTTGGAGAAGTTGACGAGGAACTGGGAATCACCCTTGATGGTTAGACGCTTCACTCCCAAGGCCGCCGCTACCTTGAGACTGGCGATCAACCCCTCGTTCTCTGCAATGTTGTTGGAGACCTTCTCGCCCCGCTAGAAGCAGAGCTGCACGGTGTAGTAGAGCTTATCTTGGGTGGGCGAGATGAGCGCGGTGATACATCTCCGTCATATCTATAATTTTTGATTGTTTCATGCCAATATTCTACAACTTTTACATACTTTTGGCAACTTTTTATACTATTTTTGGGACTAACATATTGATCCAGTGCCCAGTGCCAGTTCTTGTTTGTTGCATGTTTTTTGTTTCGAAGAAAATCCATATCAAACGGAGTCCAAATGTGATAAAAACTTATGGATATTTTTTTGGAATATATGTGAATTTTGGGAAGTCGAATCAACGCGAGACGATGCCCGAGGGGCCCACGAGGGTGAGGGGCGCGCCCCAGGGGGCAGGGCGCGCCCTGGGCCCTCGTGCCCACTCGGGAAGGCAGTTGGTGCCCTTCTTTTGCCCCAAGAAAACCAATATCCGGAAAAAACTCGTGTTAAAATTTCAGCTCAATTGGAGTTACGGATCTCCGGGAATTTAAGAAACGGTGAAAGGGCAGAATCAGAGAGCGCAGAAACAGAAGGAAATAGAAAGAGAGATCCAATCTCGGAGGGGCTCTCACCCCTCCACCGCCATGGAGGTCATGTACCAGAGGGGAAAACCTTCTCCCATCTAGGGGGAAGGTCAAGGAAGAAGAAGAAGAAGAAGGGGGCACTCTCCCCCTCTCTCCCGGTGGCGCCGGAACGCCGCCTGTGCAACGATCTACACCAACAACTTCACCACCGTCATCACCAACTCTTCCCCTCTCTATGCAGCAGTGTAACCCCTCTTTTACCCGTTGTAATCTCTACTTAAACATGGTGCTCAACACTATATATTATTTCACAATGATGTATGGCTACCCTATGATGTTTGAGTAGATCCGTTTTGTCCTATGGGTTAATTGATGATCGTGATTGGTTTGAGTTGCATGTTTTATTATTGGTGCTTTCCTATGGTGCTCTCCGTGTCGCGCAAGCGTGAGGGATCCCCGCTGTAGGGTTTGCAATATGTACATGATTTGCTTATGGTGGGTGGCATGAGTGACAGAAGCATAGACCCGAGTAAGTAGGTTGTTTGCGTATGGGAGTAAAAGAGGACTTGATGCCTTATAATGCTATGGTTGGGTTTTACCTTAATGATCTCTAGTAGTTGCGGATGCTTGCTAGAGTTCTAATCATAAGTGCATATTACCCAAGAAGAGAAAGTATGTTAGGTTATACCTCTCCCTCAAATAAAATTGCAATAATGATTACCGGTCTAGTTATCGATTGTTTAAGGACAAATAACTTTCTCGTGACAAAAATCTCTCTACTAAAACTAATTTAGTTGTGTCTTTATCTAAACATCCCCTAGATTTTATTTACATGCTCTTTATTATCTTGCAAACAAAGCCACCTACAAAGTACTTCTAGTTTCATACTTGTTCTAGGTAAAGCGAACATTAAGCGTGCGTAGAGTTGTATCGGTGGTCGATAGAACTTGAGGGATATTTGTTCTACCTTTAGCTCCTCGTTGAGTTCGACACTCCTACTTATCGAAATAGGCTACAATTGATCCCCTATACTTGTGGTTGATCAAGACCTTTTTCTGGCGCCGTTGCCGGGGAGCAATAGTGTGGGGTGAATATTCTCGTGTGCGCTTGTTTGCTTTATCACTAAGTGGATTTTATTTGCTGTTCTAAGTTGTTCTCTATCTTTAGTTATGGATATGAAACACGAAATACCAAAAAAATAGGTTTACTTGCTACTCATGGATATGGGGAACCTCCTAAAACCCTCGATGCTCATTATGTGAAAGGTATTATGCACTATTTAAATAATCCTGAGAAAACCCCATTCAATTATATAATGCGAGACACGTTGGATCAACGTGAATACTTTAGGGATTATCGCTTGACTCAAAGAGGGAAACTATTATGGGATCATATTTATATGTTGCATTGGTATGCTCGGTAACTATGCTTGAGATATGATTATACTTGTTGCTCTAGGATGAAGGTTCCAAACCTTCCCTTTTTATGCAAATTTAATGATAATGAAACCTTAGCTTCTTATGCTAACGGTATATATGATTACTATGATGTGGAACGAATAGAAGAATTTGTTGCTTTTAAGGGTGCTTGTGAAACTGAATCTTTGTTTAAAGAGTTTGAAGATTTTGATGATTCAGTTTGTAGACCTAAAAATTTAGCTATCCTTAAATATTTCTATAAGAATTATAAATACAATTATGATATTGATGAATTTATTGAGAAAGTCTCCGCTGTCCGAGAAGAGACTAATATTTTGCAGGAGTCTATGGAAGAAGAAATTGATGAAACTGTGAGCTCATTGGATGAAAAAGATGATGAGGAGAGCGAAGAACAAGAGGAGGAAGATCGGATTAGCTACCCGTGCCCACCTTCTAATGAGAGTAACTCTCCAACTCATACATTATTTAATGTCCCTTCGTTCTTACCGAAGGATGAATGCCATGATAATTGCTATGATCCTGTTGATTCGTTTGAAATATCCCTTTTTGATGAACTTGATGCTTGCTATTCTTGTGGCCAAGATGCCAATATGAATTATGCTTATGGATATAAACTTGCTATTATTCCTTATTTTAAACATGAAATTGTTGCTATTGCACCCAGACATGATAGTCCTATTATCTTTTTGAATTCTCCAAACTACACTATATCGGAGAAGTTTGCACTTATTAAGGATTATATTGATGGGTGGCCTTTTACCATTGCACATGATAATTTTGATGAATATAATATGCATGTGCTTTCTTCTCTTACTTGCAATTATTATGAGAGAGGAACTACATCTCCGCCTCTCTATATTTCCAACACAATAAAATTGCAAGAAACTTCTTATGCTATGCATTGGCCTTTACTTGATGTGCATGAATTGTTCTTGTATGACATGGTGATGCATAGGAAGATAGTTAGACTTCGTCATTTCTTGATATATGTTGCTTTGTGCTCACTACTAAATGCCAAATCATTGCTAATTCAAATTGGCTTTGATATACCTTGGAATCTGGGTGGATTCATTACTTGAGCACCTTATGCCTAGCTTAATGGCTTTAAAGAAAGCGCTGCCAGGGAGACAACTCGGAAGTTTTACAGAATCATTTATTTCTGTTGAGTGATTTTATAGAGTGTAAAAATAAAAAAATAAAGAGGGGAACCCAAAACTTTTCAAAAAGGAAAGTGAAAGTGAGAGAGACAAGCATTGTTGAAGTGAGGGAGCTCCTTGAACTTTGTTCATGCTCACGGAAATTTTGTGAATCATGATTACAGAAAGGTTTCAACAAAAATAATTATCCCCTTATACAATTCCATTGTATTATTAAAATAATGTGCCAAGATTTGCCTTTAGGATGTTTACATTGCTTGTTGGTTTGTGCAGTGCAAAACAGAAACTTTGGCTATAGTGCGCGAGTTTACATTTTTTACTGGAACGTCAAACGGTTCTGAAACTTTTTGCACTGTATTTCTATACAAATTGTTTATTTTTCCTAAATGTTTCATAATTTTTGGAGTACCATAAGTATGGTGCATGTTCAGATTACAACTGTCCTGTTTAAGACAAATTCTGTTTTTGATGCATTGTTTGCTTGTTTTGATGAAACTATCGATTTCTATCAGTGGATTAAGCCATGGAAAAGGTGTATTACAGTAGCTACAATTCAGAAACGAAATATGAATTGGTTTTCAACATTACTTAGAGTAGTGATTTGCTTTATTATACTAACGGATCTTACCAAACTTTCTGTTGAGTTTTGTGTGGATGAAGTGATCAAGGATCGAGGAGGTCTCGATATGAGGAGAAGGAGGAGGGGCAAGAGCTCAAGATTGGGGGTGCCCAAGGCACCCCAAGTAAATATTCAAGGAGACTCAAGCGTCTAAGCTTGGGGATGCCCCGGAAGGCATCCCATCTTTCTTCAACAAGTATCGGTATGTTTTCAGTTTTGTTTCGTTCATGTGATATGTGCAAATCTTGGAACGTTTTTTGCATTCAGTTTTCACTTTTCTTTCATGCACCATGCTGGTATGAGATAGTCCATGGTTGATTTATAGAATGCTCATTGCACTTCACTTATATCTTTTGAGTCTGGCTTTATAGAATGCTTCATGTGCATCACATATATCATTTGAAGTTTGGATTGCCTGTTTCCCTACACATAGAAAACCACCATTTGTAGAATGCTCTTTTGCTTCACTTATATCTGTTAGAGCATGGTCATATCTTTTGTAGAAAGAATTAAACTCTCTTGCTTCACTTATATCTATTTAGAGAGATGACAGGAATTGGTCATTCACATGGTTAGTCATTAAATCCTACATAAAACTTATAGATCACTGAATATGATATGCTTGATTCCTTGCAATAGTTTTGCGATATAAAGATGGTGATATTAGAGTCATGCTAGTGGGTAGTTGTGGATTGTAGAAATACTTGTGTTGAAGTTTGTGATTCCCGTAGCATGCATGTATGGTGAACCGTTATGTAACGAAGTTGGAGCATGAGGTATTTATTGATTGTCTTCCTTATGAGTGGCGGTCGGGGACGAGCGATTGTCTTTTCCTACCAATCTATCCCCCTAGGAGCATGGGTGTAGTACTTTGTTTCGATGACTAATAGATTTTTTACAATAAGTATGTGAGTTCTTTATGATTAATGTTGAGTGCATGGATTATACGCACTCTCACCCTTCCATCATTGCTAGCCTCTTCGGTACCGTGCATTGCCCTTTCTCACCTTGAGAGTCGGTGCAAACTTCGCCGGTGCATCCAAACCCCGTGATATGATACGCTCTATCACACATAAGCCTCCTTATATCTTCCTCAAAACAGCCACCATACCTACCTATCATGGCATTTCCATAGCCATTCCGAGATATATTGCCATGCAACTTCCATCATCATCATCATATACATGACTTGATCATTTATTGTCATATTGCTTTGCATGATCGTAAGATAGCTAGCATGATGTTTTCATGGCTTGCCCATTTTTTGATTTCATTGCCATGCTAGATCATTGCACATCTCGGTAAACCGCCGGAGGAATTCATATAGAGTCATATCTTTGTTCTAGTATCGAGTTGTATTATTGAGTTTTAATTAAATAAAAGTGTGATGATCATCATTATTAGAACATTGTCCCATGTGAGGTTATCAAAATAAAGGTGGCCAGAGAAGCCCCCCCCCCAAAAAAAAGAGAGAGAGAGGCCAAAGAATCCTACAAAAAAGATAAAAAAATGAGAGAAAAGAGAGAAGGGACAATGTTACTATCCTTTTACCACACTTGTGCTTCAGAGTAGCACCATGTTCTTCATATAGAGAGTCTCTTGATTTATCACTTTCATATACTAGTGGGAATTTTCATTATATAACTTGGCTTGCATATTCCAACAATGGGCTTCCTCAAGTGCCCTAGGTCTTCATGAGCAAGCAAGTTGGATGCACACCCATTTAGTTTCAGTTTGAGCTTTCATAAACTTATAGATCTAGTGCATCTGTTGCATGGCAATCCCTACTCCTCGCATTGACATCAAATGATGGGCATCTCCATAGCCCGTTGATTAGCCGCGTCGATGTGAGACTTTCTCCCTTTTTTTTCTTCTCCACACAACCTCCATCATCATATTCTATTCCACCTATAGTGCTATATCCACGGCTCATGCTCATGTATTGCGTGAAAGTTGAAAAGGTTTGAGAACATCAAAAGTATGAAACAATTGCTTGGCTTGTCATCGGGGTTGTGCATGATTTGAATATTTTGTGTGATGAAGATGGAGCATAGCTAGACCATATGATTTTGTAGGGATAACTTTCTTTGGCCATGTTATTTATAAAACACATGATTGCTTTATTAGTATGCTAGAAGTATTATTGTCTTAATGGCAAATGATAGACTATTGCTTTGAATCACTCGTGTCTTAATATTCATGCCATGATTAGATTAAATGATCAAGATTATGCTAGGTAGCACTCCACATCAAAAAATATCCTTTTCACCATTTACCTACTTGAGGATGAGCAGGAATTAAGCTTGGGATGCTGATACGTCTCCGTCGTATCTATAATTTTTGATTGTTCCATGTCAATATTCTACAACTTTTACATACTTTTGACAACTTTTTATACTATTCTTGGGACTAACATATTGATCCAGTGCCCAGTGCCAATTCCTGTTTGTTGCATGTTTTTTGTTTTGCAGAAAATCCATATCAAACGGAGTCCAAATGGGATAAAAACTTACGGAGATTTTTTGGAATATATGTGAATTCTGGGAAGTGGAATCAACGTGAGACGATGCCCAAGGGGCCCACGAGGGTGAGGGGCGCGCCCTGGGCACTCGTGGCCACTCCATAAGGCAGTTGGTGCCCTTCTTTCGCCGCAAGAAAGCCAATATCTGGATAAAAATCGTATCAAAATTTCAGCTCAATCGGAGTTACGGATCTCTGGGAATTTAAGAAACGATGAAAGGGCAGAATCGGAGAGCACAGAAACAGAAGGAAACACAGAGAGAGATCCAATCTCGGAGGGGCTCTCGCCCCTCCGCCGCCATGGAGGCCATGGACCAGAGGGGAAACCCTTTTCCCACCTAGGGGGAAAGTCAAGGAAGAAGAAGAAGAAGGGGGCGCTCTCCCCATCTCTCCCGGTGGCGCCGGAATGCCGCCGGGGCCATCATCGCGACAACGTTCTACACCAACAATTTCACCGCCGTCATCACCAACTCTTCCCCCCTCTATGCAGCGGTGTAACCCCTATTTTACCCGCTGTAATCTCTACTTAAACATGGTGCTCAACGCTATATATTATTTCCCAATGATGTATGGCTATCCTATGATGTTTCAGTAGATCCGTTTTGTCCTATGGGTTAATTGATGACCGTGATTGGTTTGAGTTGCCTGTTTTATTATTGGTGTTGTCCTATGGTGCTCTCCGTGTCACGCAAGCGTGAGGGATCCCCGCTGTAGGGTTTGCAATATGTTTATGATTTGCTTATGGTGGGTGGCGTGAGTGACAGAAGCATAGACCCGAGTAAGTAGGTTGTTTGCGTATGGGAGTAAAAGAGGACTTGATGCCTTATAATGCTATGGTTGGGTTTTACCTTAATGATCTCTAGTAGTTGCGGATGCTTGCTAGAGTTCCAATCGTAAGTGCATATGATCCAAGAAGATAAAGTATGTTAGCTTATGCCTCTGCCTCAAATAAAATTGCAATAATGATAACCGGTCTAGTTATCGATTGTCTAGGGACAAATAACTTTCTTGTGACAAAAAGCTCTCTAATGAAACTAATTTAGTTGTGTCTTTATCTAAACATCCCCTAGATTTTATTTGCATGCTCTTTATTATCTTCAAAAACCTAGCCTACAACACCTACAAAGTACTTCTAGTTTTATACTTGTTCTAGGTAAAGCGAACGTTAAGCGTGCGTAGAGTTGTATCGGTGGTCGATAGAACTTGAGGGAATATTTGTTCTACCTTTAGCTCCTCATTTGGTTTGACACTCCTACTTATCGAAAGAGGCTAAAATTGATCCCCTATACTTGTGGGTTATCACACGACTCCATCCCCCGCGCCTTGGTGGGCGAAGGCGCCGTCGAAGTACATGACCCAACCATCCAGTGCTTCACTTCCTGGTGAGAGAGACGGGCTCCTGCCATCTTCAGGTTCCGGGACGTCGGTCCATTCGGCCACGAAGTCGGCTAGGGCGGCCCGCTTGATGACCCTGGTTGTGCTGAACTCGAGCTGAAATGCCTGAAGTTCGATATTCCACTCGGCGACCCTTCCCGTGGCATTAGGGCTCCGGAGCACCCTCTCCACTGGGTAAGCCGAGACAACTTTGATCGGGTGGCCTTGGAAGTAATGGCATAGCTTACATGAGGCCACCAGGAGCGCGAGCAGAAGCTTCTGTGGCATGGGGTATCGTGCCCTAGCATCCCACAGCATCGTGCTGACGAAGTACACTAGGTGCTCGATGAGAGCGGGAGCATCGATGGAACCCGCGTTTGTCGGAGGTCGGGGCGTCTCCTGAGGTGATGGGACCTCAGGAGCCTAGTCATCCATTGGGGCCTCTTGAGGTCTTGTAATGCTAGGTCAGGTATCTCTTGAGGTCTTGAAACGCTAGGTCGGCCTCCGGGGTCCACTCGAACGGGCCCTTCTTCTTCATTAGCTTGAATAACGGCAAGGCGCGCTCCCCCAGCTTGGAGATGAAGCGCCCTAGCGAGGTCGCGCAGCCCGCAAGCTTCTGCATTTCCTTGAGAGTTTGTGGTGGGCTCATGTCTTCTATCGCCATGACCTTCTCCGGGTTAGCCTCGACCCCCCTGTGGGACACGAGGAAGCCCAGCAGTTGGCCGGAGGGTACACCGAACACGCACTTCTTCAGGTTGAGCCACAGGTCCACCTGGCGCAGGCTTGCGAAGGTCTCCTCCAGATCCTGAATCAAAGTTCTCGCCTCCCGAGATTTTACCACGATATCGTCGACGTAGGCTTCAGCGTTTCTCCCAAGTTGCTGACCTAGGGCGATGTGCATCAGCTGTTGGAAGGCCGCACCCGCGTTGCACAGCCCGAATGGCATGCAAGTGTAGCAATACGCCCGGCATGGGGTCAGGAAGGCCGTCTTCTCCACATCCTCCACTGTCGTTTTGATCTGGTGGTAGCCCGAGAAAGCGTCCAGGAAACATAGCAGGCCGTACTCTTCGGTGGAGTCGACAATCTAGTCGATGCGCGGAAGCAGGAACGGGTCTTGGGGGCAAGCCTTGTTGAGGTTGGTAAAGTCGACAGACATGCGCTACTTTTCGCCTTTCTTTGGCACAACGACGGGGTTCGCCAGCCACTCCAGGTACCGGACCTCGCGAATGACGCCTGCTGCTTCCAGCTTGCATGTCTCTTGGACGATGAAGGACTGCTTCTTCGCGGACTGCCGCCACGCCTTTTGCTTCACAGGGCGCACATTGGGGCACACCCTTAGGTGATGCTCGATCACCCTCTTATACGTCTCCAGCGTATCTATAATTTTGATTGTTCCATGCTATTATATTATCTGTTTTGGATGTTAATGGGCTTATTTATACACTTTTCTTTTATTTTTGGGACTAACCTACTAACCCAAGGCCCAGTGCAAATTGCAGTTTTTTTGCCTATTTCAGTGTTTCACAGAAAAGGAATATCAAACGGAATAAAACCTACAGGAGAGTTATTTTTGGAACAAAGTGATCCAGGGGACTTGGAGTGGACGTCAAGCAACCAACGAGGAGGCCATGAGGCAGGGGCGCGCCTACCCCCCTGGGCGCGCCCTCCCCCCTCGTGGCTCCACTGACGTACTTCTTCCTCCTATATATATTCATATACCCCAAAAACATCCAGGAGCACCACGAAACCCTATTTCCACTGCCGCAACCTTCTGTACCCAAGAGATCCCATCTTGGGGCCTTTCCAGAGCTCCGCCGGAGGGGAAATCGATCACGGAGGGCCTCTACATCAACTCCATGGCCCCTCCGATGATGTGTGAGTAGTTTACCTCAGACTTTCGGGTCCATAGTTATTAGCTAGGTGGCTTCTTCTCTCTCTTTGGATCTCAATACAATGTTCTCCTCGATCTTCTTGGAGATCTATTTGATATAACTCTTTTTGCAGTGTGTTTGTCGAGATCCCATGAATTGTGGGTTTATGATCAAGTTTATCTATGAACAATATTTGATTCTTCTCTGAAATCTTTTATGTATGATTGGTTATCTTTGCAAGTCTCTTCGAATTAACAGTTTGGTTTGGCCTACTAGATTGATCTTTCTTGCAATGGGAGAAGTGCTTAGCTCTGGGTTCAATCTTGCGGTGTCCTTTCCCAGTGACAGCAGGGGCAGCAAGGCACGTATTGTATTGTTGCCATCGAGGATAAACAAATGGGGTTTATATCATATTGCTTGAGTTTATCCCTCTACATCATGTCATCTTGCCTAATGCATTACTCTGTTCTTATGAACTTAATACTCTAGATGCATGCTGGATAGCGGTTGATGTGTGGAGTAATAGTAGTAGATGCAGAATCGTTTCGGTCTACTTGTCGCGGACGTGATGCCTATATACATGATCATGCCTAGATATTCTCATAATTATGCACTTTTCTATCAATTGCTCGACAGTAATTTGTTCACCCACCGTAATACTTATGCTATCTTGAGAGAAGCCACTAGTGAAAGCTATGGCCCCAAGGTCTATCTTTTATCATATAAGTTTCCAATATATTTTATTTTGCAATCTTTATTTTCCAATCTATATCATAAAAATACCAAAAATATTTATCTTATTATTATTATCTCTATCAGATCTCACTCTCGTAAGTGACCATGAAGGGATTGACAACCCCTTTATCGTGTTGGTTGCGAGGTTCTTATTCGTTTGTGTAGGTACGAGGGACTTGCGTGTAGTCTCCTACTGGATTGATACCTTGGTTCTCAAAAACTGAGGGAAATACTTACGCTACTTTGCTGCATCACTCTTTCCTCTTCAAGGGAAAACCAACGCAGTGCTCAAGAGGTAGCAAGAAGGATTTCTGGCACTGTTGCCGGGGAGATATACGCACAAGTTAAGACATACCAAGTACCCATCACAAACTCTTATCCCTCGCATTACATTATTTTCCACTTGCCTCTCGTTTTCCTCTCCCCCACTTCACCCTTGCCGTTTTATTCGCCCTCTTTTTCTGTTCCCCTTCTCTTTTCTAGCTCGTCTCCTTTCACTTGCTTCTTGTGTCGCCATGTGTCGTCATGGCTAGTCCTTCTATCATTGCTAGTACTCCCAATCATGAAGTTCTTAATTTTAAACAAAGGGAGGGAGAAAATCTAAAAGATGCTTGACATAGAATCTGCAATGCTCAGAATAGATCTACTAGGAAGCAATCCACTTCCGTTCTTCTTTGCAATTTTTATGTTGGCATCACTCCTTGGAATAGATATATTCTTGATACCATTACCGGGGGAATTTCTTGGGTATCCATACTTTTGATTCTTATAATGCTATGATAGATTTGTTTGGCCGACCACCTCTTTTGGTTAATGGAACTGTTTTAACTTTGGAACATGTGATGGAAAGGCTTGAAATTATTGAAAATAAAGTTGCCTCTGTAGAGTTGATTGAAAATTTGGATAAAAAGATCCACAACCAAATCACTCAATTGGGATCTAAGGTGGGGGTTACTCTGAATTTTTTTAAAGAAAAAGAACCTATAGTTAACGAAAGAATAGATCAAGATTCCACAAGAATTGGTAGACTTGAGGATATCATTACTAATTTAGGGTCTGCCTTTTCATCTGTTAAAAATACCCCAAGTCCTCCTACCACCAATATTGCTAAATTAATGTACGTTCCTAAAAATAAGAGTGAAACTTCTAGTAAGGAAAATGCGGATCTCAAATCAATAAGTGTTCACCCCAACTTCTTCAATATCATTAGGGAACTTTTTGCTACAAATGAATTTCTTGATTTCTCGCCTAGGAGTAGGATTATTAATAAAAAGAAGGAAACTCCAAAGGTTTGTAAGTGTTCCATTGAAGAATTGCATACCAAAGATGATAACACCTAGATCTATTCTTGCTTTTATGCCTAGCTAGGGGCGTTAAACGATAGCGCTTGTTGGAAGGCAACCCAATTTTATTTTTGTTTCTTGATTTTTGGTTCTGTTTAGTAATAAACAATTCATCTAGCCTCTGTTTAGATGTGGTTTTATGCTTTTAATTAGTGTTTGTGCCAAGTAGAACCTTTGGGAAGACTTGGGGAAAGTCTTTGCGATCTTGCTGTAAAAAACAGAAACTTTAGCACTCACGAGATTTGCTGCCATTTTTTACTGGAGAGTGAGATTAGGTTGATTCTTTTTGCAGATGATTAATAGATAAATTCCCCACATCCAGAAATTTATTTCAGAATTTTTGGGGTTACAGAATTATTCGAAACGTACAGATTACTACAGACTGTTCTGTTTTTGACAGATTCTGTTTTTTGTGTGTTGTTTGCTTATTTTGATGAATCTATGGCGAGGAGGTTATGAACCATAGAGAAGTTGGAATACAGTAGGTTTAACACCAATATAAATAAAGGATGATTTAATTACAGTACCTTAAGTGGTGGTTTGTTTTCTTTTACTAACGGAGCTCATGAGATTTTCTGTTTAAGTTTTGTGTTGTGAAGTTTTCAAGTTTTGGGTAAAGATTTGATGAATTATGGAACAATGAGTGGCAAAAGCCTAAGCTTGGGGATGCCCATGGAACCCCAAGGTAAAATCCAAGGACAACCAAAAGCCTAAGCTTGGGGATGCCCCGGAAGGCATCCCCTCTTTCGTCTTCTTCTATCGATAACTTTACTTGAGGCTGTATTTTTATTCACCACATGATATGTGTTTTGCTTGGAGCATCTTGTATGATTTGAGTCTTTTCTTTTTATTTTACCACAATCATCCTTGCTGTACACACCTTTTGGGAGAGACACACATGAATTGAAAACTCTATGTGCTTCACTTATATCTTTTGAGCTAGATAATTTTGCTCTAGTGCTTCACTTATATCTTTTAGAGCATGGTGGTGGTTTTATTTTATATAAATTATTGATCTCTCATGATTCACTTATATTATTTTGAGAGTCTTTTAGAACAGCATGGTAATTTGCTTTGGTTATGAAACTAGTCCTAATATGATATGCATCCAAGATGGGTATAATAAAAACTATCATAGAAAGTGCATTGAATACTATGAGAAGTTTGATACTTGATAATTGTTTTGAGATATAAAGGTGGTGATATTAGAGTGTGCTAGTTGAGTAATTGTGAAATTGAGAAATACTTGTGTTGAAGTTTGCAAGTCCTGTAGCATGCACGTATGTTAACCGTTGTGTAACAAATTTGAAATATGAATGGCGGTTAGGGACGAGCGATGGTCTTTTCCTACCAATCTATCCCCCTAGGAGCATGCGTGTAGTGCTTGGTTTTTGATGACTTGTAGATTTTTGCAATAAGTATGTGAGTTCTTTATGACTAATGTTCAGTCCATGGATTATACACACTCTCACCCTTCCATCATTGCTAGCCTCTTCGGTACCGTGCATTGCCCTTTCTCACCTTGAGAGTTGGTGCAAACTTCGCCGGTGCATCCAAACCCCGTGATATGATACGCTCTATCACACATAAACCTCCTTATATCTTCCTCAAAACAGCCACCATGCCTACCTATCAAGGCATTTCCATAGCCATTCCTAGATATATTGCCATGCAACATTCCATCGTTTCATTTATGACACGCTTCATCATTGTCATATTGCTTTGCATGATCATGTAGTTGACATCGTATTTGTGGCAAAGCCACCATGCATAATTTTTCATACATGTCACTCTTGATTCATTGCCCTTCCCGGTACAACGCCGGAGGCATTCATATAGAGTCTTATTTTGTTCTAGTATCGAGTTGTAATCATTGAGTTATAAATAGATAGAAGTGTGATGGTCATCATTAATAGAGGATTGTACCAAATAAAAAAAGAGAAAGGCCAAAAAAAGAAAGGCCCCCCAAAAAAGAAAAAAAGAAATAAAAAGGGGCAATGCTACTATCCTTTTTTCCACACTTGTGCTTGAAAGTAGCACCATGATCTTTATGATAGAGAGTCCCTTGTTTTGTCACTTTCATATACTAGTGGGAATTTTTCATTTTAGAACTTGGTTTGTATATTCCAACAATGGGCTTCCTCAAATGCCCTAGGTCTTTGTGAGAAAGCAAGTTGGATGCACACCCACTTAGTTTATTTTGTTGAGCTTTCATACATTTATAGCTCTAGTGCATCCGTTGCATGGCAATCCCTACTCCTTGCATTGACATCAATTGATGGGCATCTCCCTAGCCCATTGATTAGCCTCGTTAATGTCAGACTTTCTCCTTTCTTGTCTGCTCCACATAACCCCCTTATCATTATTCTATTCCACCCATAGTGCTATATCCATGGCTCACGCTCATGTATTGTGTGAAAGTTGAAAAAAGTTTGAGATTAGTAAAGTATGAAACAATTGCTTGGCTTGTCATCGGGGTTGTGCAAGATGGGAGAATTCTTGTGTGACGAAAATGAAGCATGACCAAGCTATATGATTTTGTAGGGATGAACTTTCTTTTGCCATGTTATTTTGAGAAGACATGATTGCTTAGTTAGTATGCTTGAAGTATTATTATTTTTATGTCAATATTAAACTTTTGTCTTGAATCTTTCGGATCTGAATATTCATGCCACAATAAAGAAAATTACATTGAGAATTATGCTAGGTAGCATTCCACATCAAAAATTCTGTTTTTTCATTTACCTACTCGAGGACGAGCAGGAATTAAGCTTGGGGATGCTTGATACGTCTCCAACGTATCTATAATTTTTGATTGTTCCATGCTATTATATTATCTGTTTTGGATGTTAATGGGCTTATTTATACACTTTTATATTATTTTTGGGACTAACCTCCTAACCCAAGGCCCAGTGCAAATTGCTGTTTTTTTGCCTATTTCAGTGTTTCACAGAAAAGGAATATCAAATGGAATCCAAATGGAATAAAACCTTCCGGAGAGTTATTTTTGGAACAAATGTGATCCAGGGGACTTGGAGTGGACGTCAATCAACCAACGAGGAGGCCACGAGGCAGGGGGTGCGCCTACCCCCTGGGCGCGCCTGTGGCACCCCGGCTCAGAGCGACCGGTTTACCCTGCATTGCCAGCCCAGAGACCATGTCTTCTGGCAACACACAACATCTTGGTACAGAAAAACAACCTCTTTATTGATGCTAGCGGATCAGAGTTTATATTACAATAGATGTCGAGGCCAAGCAGCACGCACGGTGCGGCTAAACAATATGTACATTATTTAGTGAACATAAAGGGGCCTCGATCATAACAACTACGTGGCAGCGGAACAACATCGTAGCGGAAACTCCATAGCACAGGGACACCGATGTGGACACGATCTAGACTCGAGCAGCGCTCCTTTCCAACGCGACTTTCTTGAAATCTGGCATGACATGTCAGGTTAGTACATTGAATGTACTTGCAAGCTCACAACAGGCATAATCATAATGACAAACAATATCATGATAATTAACCAGATAGTAATGCAATAATGTTCCAACATGCTGTGATCATGCTCTTGTGATAAACGTCCCTCGGGACCGACGTACCAACCATGATCGTTCTCGGATCACAAACCAACCACCATCATGGTCTTGACTAGAGTAACTCGTGATCCTTACGGCGATCACAACCACGACCAATATTTGGTCTCGAACATCTCGATGTCCTTTCTGCCATCATTAACAGTGCAAAGTTCATGACTTAGTGTGCAAGTTTATTAAACGTTGACTCATGGTGGGACCTACTACGAGGTGACCGTGACCGTGGACTCGGCTATCGATAGATTATACACTCTGCAGAGGTAGCACACTATACCCACACCACGGAACCCATGGCCTCACACTCCCATTCGGGTGGACCAACGACATTCAGACGAAACCCTTCCATTGCCATGACACTCTCCCGGCCACTTCGACCCAATCCCCAACGGGCTAGTCCTGGGTGGCCCCGTGTCTACCAAAGACACAACGACCATCGTCGTGGCCAAAATGATCCCACCCGGGGACCCGTTACCATAATCTCAACAACGGGCACACAAGGTTATGCCTGCTCACCGGGCCAGGGTAAGCATGCCCATAACCTTCCCTAGTTGGAGGCACCGACCAGAGGCATGTCAATGGACCGAATCAAGGCCTTCCCACAAAGGCAAATGTGGTTGCACCGGGAAAATCTCGATTCAACGGCACCATGACCCAGTCAACGATATATTCAAGTTGAGTTATATTCAGGTTCAACTTAAAATGAAAATGACCGGTGTCATAGCATGCCATGAAATGCAATACTACACATGCATCACATATTAACGAAAATGACTGATGTCAACCATATTCAAAGTAAGCATAAGCATCAACAACTTATATTACTTTCCTGGACAGGGTAACTCTCACTTTAACAATATATTTTGCAGCAAGTATTATTATTTTCTCATGCAAGAAAATAACTTCGATTAATTTCTCATATGCATAGCAAAATTTACTATCATCACCACAATAAAATCCTAATTCCTTTACCAACCAAGTTAGGTTCAAACATTCTGTAAATGGCTAAACAAGCACTTAACAAAATATTTTCTAGCAAACTTAACTATTTTATTTATGCAAGAAAATAACTTTAAGTAATTACTCATATGCATAACAAATCATTTTATCATTACCACAAGTAGGCCTTAGCTTTTGTTTTCCAACTAAACTAGTTCCAAACATTCTGTAAATCAAGCATAATGATTAACAAATACTTGACAGAATATAAATAACATAATAGTTATTTAAATGCATGGATTAATCATTTCATTCAAGTAAGAAAATCATCAATATTGAAATGACACCATGAAAATGTTGTTGTGGCTTGCCTTAGTGCAGATGAGGTTCACAAGCCTTCTGGTGATCCTCAAGACAAGCCTCACCCTCTAAAAATAAATTTAAGCACAAGAAGAAAATATCAAGAACTCTTCTGCAAATTACCAGAAATTCTAGACAGCTCAGAAAAATCTCATTTTTGGTGAGCTGCTAGATTTCTTTGCAAAGAACATAATGCAAAAAGAATCAATTCATTTGGACTTATGGTTGAAGAGTTATAGCTGTTTGAAGCTCTCTGGAAATGGATTGAATTTGAATTTAAATAAAACAGACTAGGGGGGTGACGTCGAAGGCGTAAAGCCTCAGGGAGCCACCACTTGTACCGCTTCACGCGCGTACTGAGTGGCTGACTAGAGGGCCCCGCTAGTCAGGTGAGAAGGAGGGGAGAAGGAAACAGAGGGGGGTCACGGCTTCGCCGGAGCTCTTGTCGGCGACGGGGGCTCCTTGGCCAAAACGAGAGGGAGGGATCAAGAGAGGGGGTGGAGGCGCACCTGCCCGTACCTGTAGCGTAGCTAGGGGTGGTCGGACGGCGTCGGAATCGACCTCGCAAGCGGAGGCAGAGGGCGGTGGTCGCCGGAGATGAGGAAGACGGCGAGCAAAGGCAACTTCAGGGGCTCCAGGGGGACATGATGGCTTCACCGGAGAGAGGCGGAGGCCCTGGAAGGATCTCCCTGGCCTGGGAGGGGCTGGAGCTACCACGACGACCAGAGGGGATCACCGGCGAGCTCGAGCTCGAGGACGGCAGCCCGCGGCCTGCCCGGCCGGGCTACGGTTTCCTACGCGCTTGTGGGGTGTGTGGGAGTGGTGGATGGTGCTCGAGGAGGCTGGGGGTGGCTCCATTTATAGGCGAGCAGAGAGGGGGGGTTCGGGCTCCGCCGGTGGACACCTGTCCATGGCACCCGGCGACGAGCGGCGTCGGTGAGAGGGGGAGAAGGCGACGCAGCTCATGTGGTGACTGTTGGCGAACAGGGACGAGCACAGGAACGAGGAGAAGGCGATGAGCACAGTGCGCACCGCATTGTTGGGTTGGCCGGACCATGCCCGTGCTCACTGCGGCGAGCTCCGGCATCGGCGAGCGCCAAGGGGAGTTAATGGCGTTGAGACGAGGATGGTGGCGAAGTTTGGCAAGCTCAGGTAGACGAGGGAAGCGAGCACGCGCGAACAGAGCGCTCGACGGCACCCAGAGCGTGCCGACAAGCATGCTGGCATCGTGGACACGCGTGGTCACCGCGTGAACTCCTCCCTCAGGCCGACCAACGTCCAAAGATCATGTCTGGCTTGATGTTCGTGGTAGTTTTGAGGATTACCACGCTTTGGTTTGGCTCCAGATGCAGTAGAGAAGATTTTACACGCCAGGTAAGTTTCTGATCAGTAACTTTGAGATGTTACTGAGGTCAAATGGCTAGGAGTTGGGGGCTGTGCTTTGGAGGCTAGCCATCATCTACCAAGGTCATGATGCACAAGAAAATCCAGGCACAATGGAGCAACTAAAATGGTAGTTGCTGTAGAAACCACCATTTCTGTCCAGAACAGAAAATATTTTCTGTAGCAAAAATATTCCAAAAAAGTGATGAAATATTTTTCCTCAGGAAGGTACCCTAGGGTTCAAAGAATATTTGGGAATTTTCTCAGATTTTTGTGGGCAAGAAAAATGAGGGTTTCTTTGGAGCTCATTGAACTAGCTAGGGTTTTAGAGAGGAAAAATGAATATTTTCCATTTAGAAAAATATTCCCAAGATTATTTTGAGGTGGATCATAAGGGTAATGATGATTAGAGAGGGGAATGATGCACTTGGGTGAAAGCCAAGGGTACCCAAGTGTTGAAGTCCATAAGAAAAGATTCAAAAACCCCAACTTTCAAAATAAAACCAAATGAAAATCAGGCAAATAAGAGAGGGCAAAAATCAGGCTGTCACAAACCTCCCCCACTTAGAATGAATCTCGTCCTCGAGATTTGGTTGCTTGGGAAAACCACTCTGGATAATGAGCCCTTAGGAATCTTCCCGCTCCCAAGTTGATTCGGACTCTGTGTGATGTTCCCACTGAACTTTGTAAATTTTTCTTACTTTACTGCGAGTGACCCTTTCCATCTGATCCAAAATTCTAAACGGTCTTTCTTCATAGGTCAAATCATTTTCCAATTCTACCTCAGCCATAGCAGTCCTTTTCTTAGGCGGGGATATGCAACATCTTAGTTGTGAAACATGAAACATGTTATGCACGCCTGCCAATTCGGCTGGTAGTTCCAACTGATATGCAACAGTACCTACTCGGGACATGACTGGAAATGGACCAATAAATCTGGGTGCCAATTTTCCACGGGTCTGAAATCTCTTGACTCCTTTCATAGGAGTGACTCGGAGGTATGCGTGTTCTCGGGGTTCAAAATTGATCTGTAGGTGCTTTGCATCATAATAACTTTTCTGTCGAGATTTGGCCAATTGCAACCTATCTCTGATTTCCTTAACTTGTTTCTCAGCTACCATCATGAGATCTGTTCTGAAGATACGGCTATCTCCAGTTTGAGACCAATTTAAAGGAGTGCGGCACTTACGGCCATACAGAGCTTCATACGGTGACATCTTTAGACTGGCCTGGAAGCTGTTATTATAAGAAAACTCGGCATATGGCAAGCAATCTTCCCATTTAGGTCCTTGGGCTAAAGCACAGGCTCGCAACATATCCTCGAGTATTTGGTTTCCCCGCTCTGTCTGTCCATCCGTCTGAGGATGATAAGCAGTACTATATTTCAGTGCTGTCCCCAAGGCTTGATGGAGACGTGACCAAAAAGTGGAGGTAAACAGGGAACCTCGGTCGGAAGTGATAGTTCGGGGTACTCCATGCAGACTGACTATTCTGGACACATACAGCTGTGCAAGTTGATCTGCTCGATGTCTGGTGCTGATCGGAATGAAGTGAGCAACCTTGGTTAAGGTGTCCACTATGACCCAGATTGCGTCATTGCCTCGCTGAGACTTAGGCAATCATGTAATGAAATCCATACAAACGTCATCCCATTTCCATTGCGAAACTGGCAGCGGCTGGAGAAGTTCGGCTGACTTCTGATGCTCTGCCTTCACCTTGTTGCATATGTCGCAACATGCCACAAAATAGGCAATATCTTTCTTCATTCCATCCCACCAGAATATTTGTCTAAGGTCCTCATACATTTTCATACCTCCCGGGTGAATGGACTATGAGGATTCATGTGCTTCCGACATGATTTTCTTCTTTAAGTCCGGCTGATTGGGTACACAAATCTGTCCATGGAATTGGAGGGCACCGAATTTTTCCTTGGAGAAATCTGGGGTCTGCACTGCCATCGGGCTCTTGGCACATTTTTGCAGCTTGATGTCAGCTGGCTGGGCCTTGCGGATCTCTTCCTCAAGTGTGGGGTAACTTCCAAAATATTAGCGAGGCCAGCATCCACTATGACCAAGTTGAGCTGAGCGATCTCCTCTTGGAGTTTGGGAGGCAAGGATTTCGATATGACATTTAAGCTGACAGGCTTTCGACTGAGTGCATCGGCAACCACGTTGGCCTTACCTGGGTGATAATTTATTCCAAGATCATAATCCTTGACCAACTCTAGCCATCTTCGTTGACGGAGATTTAAATCTGGCTGAGTAAATATGTATTTAAGACTTTTGTGATCGGTAAAAATTTGGCACCTTTTTCTAATGATGTAGTGTCTCCAAATTTTTAGCGCATGAACCACCGCAGCCAATTCCAAATCATGAGTAGGATAATTTCCCTCATGGGGTCGTAGCTGTCGCGATGCATATGCTACTACCTTGCTGTCTTGCATAAGTACGCAACCAAGGACTTGCCTGGAGGCGTCACAATACACATCAAAGCTGCGATAAATGTCTGGGAGAGTCAATACAGGTGCGGTTGTCAGCCGTATCTTTAGCTCATTGAAACTTTTCTCACATTCCTCTGTCCATTCAAACTTCTTATACTTTTTGAGCAGCTCCGTCATGGGTTTAGCAATCTTTGTAAACCCTTCAATGAAATGACGGTAATATCCAGCTAATCCGAGAAAACTCCGGATCTGCATCACGGTTGTGGGCGGCAACCAATCGAGCACATCCTTTACTTTGCTCGGGTCCATGGCTATACCTTCGGCGGATAGTACATGTCCGAGAAACCCAACTTGCTTGAGCCAAAATTCACATTTACTGAATTTGGCGCATAGCTGATGGTCGCGGAGTCATTGTAGCACTGCTCGGAGGTGATCCTTGTGCTCTTCTTCGCCCTTGGAGTAAATGAGGATGTCAACGATGAAGACTACCATGAATTGGTCGAGGAAGTCCATGAATACTTTGTTCATCATATGCATGAAGAAAGCAGGGGCACTGGTGAGACCAAAGGACATCACTGTATATTCATAAAGACCGTACCGAGTAGTGAATGCGGCCTTAGGAATATCTTCCTTCTTAATCTTGAGCTGATGATATGTGGTCCGTAAATCGATCTTAGAGAATATCTTAGCCCCACTGAGCTGATCAAATAGATCATCAATCCTTGGCAACAGATATTTATTTTTGATGGTGACCTCATTCAGCTGGCGGTAATCTACGCACATGCGGAGGCTGCCATCCTTTTTGTCCACGAAAATAGCAGGTGATCCCCATGGTGAAGATCTGGGACGAATATATCCTTTTTGGAGCAGTTCATCAAGCTATTTCTTTAGCTCCAATAATTATGATGAGGGCATCCGGTAATACTTGTATAATGGTGCAGTTCCAGGCACAAGGTCTATTGCAAATTCCAACTCTCGATCTGGTGGCATGCCTGGAAGTTCTTCTGGAAATACATCAGGGTACTCGCTGACCACAGGAATTAATTCCAACTCAGCCACAACGGTGAAAACCAATTCTTGTTTGGGTATATTCTTGCGAGCATAGAATTTGGTAGTCTGCCCATTCAGAGTGGTCAAAGTGACTTCTTGTGTTATGCAGTTTATGCAAACTTGATATTGGGTCAACCAATTCATACCCAATATAATATCCAGCTTTTCAGACTCAATAATTATCAGAGAGGTTGGAAAGTAGACTCCGTTGATATTGATTTCCAGATCACGGCAGACCAGATTGCTCTTGATTAGAGATCCCGGGGTTTGTACCAGCATATTTTTGCCCAAAAGCATACAAGGGAATTTGTTTTGGGCAGCAAAACTCTGAGAAATAAAAGAATGGGAAGCCCCATAGTCAAACAAAATTATGGCAGGTATGTCATTAACAGAAAACATACCAATGATGACTTCGGGGTTCTCTTGGGCTTCATCTGCTGAGAGATGATGCACGTGCCCAGTAAAGTTTTGCTGGGTCGGGCATGACTCTATAAAGTTGACTTGTGGCCTGAATGGGGCATTCGCCTTGTTGTTCCTAGGGCACTGTCTGGCATAATGTCCTTTCTGCCCACAACTGAAGCAAGAATTATTGCGCTGACGCTCCTCGTGCACTGGTCTGATCACGACATTCTTGACTTGAGTGGTGGTCTTGTTAACATTATGTTGCCAATTCGGCTTGTATTCCACCTGAGTCTGCTGCCAGGTACGAGCCTTTTGCACAGGTTGCCCATCCTTCTTTGGCTCAAACTTACGCTTGTTGTCGTTGTTAACATGCCTACTATCTGATACAAGCTTGTGCTCCCGTTCAACAATGAAATCCTTGTTCACCAGCGTTTGGAAATCTGGGAAATCAAACATACTGAGAGTACACAGGAGTTGCGGATTTAAGCCTACAAGAAATCTATCAATCTTCCTTTCTTCGGTGGCCACGTCATAAAGGGAGTAACGGGCCAGATGATTAAATTTTTGCAAATACTCACCCACCGACTGACTTCCTTGGATGAGTGCAAGAAATTCACGCCGCTTGATCTTCATAACTCCAGTAGGGATATGATATTTCCGGAACTGATACTTAAATTTTTCCCAGGTGATTTCTTCATCAGCCGGCCACATGGCTTTTGCATTTTCCCACCATATGGCAGCAACACCTTCAAGGTAATGGGTTGCAAATGGAACTTTATCATTTTCTTCAGTACGGGCAATCTCAAGCTTTTTTTCAATGGTACGCAACCAACCGTCTGCATCCAATGGGTCAACAATCTGACTGAAATTGGGTGGCTTGGTCCTTTGAAAATCTGATAGCTTTGAGTAATGACCGTTCTGATTTCCATTCTGTCCAACCATAGCTTGCACACTTCTTAATATTTCAAGCAGATCATTGTTCCTTCTTTCCTCAAACATATGCAGAATTTTCTCGGTGGAGGGCGGATTTGGTGAGAGGCGGTGGTGGAACGTACGGCTCGAGAGAATGTCCTGCCTGTCGTGCGGATCGACCAATAGGAGTTCCCTCATGAACGTTGCTACCGCTGCCTCCCTGCGTCATCCTATTGTGGATTTTTCCCAAGACAATGCAATCGAGATGGGAAACATCCAAGAATAAATTTGGGGGAAAGCCAGCAACAAATCCCGGAAGAAAACAAAATAGCGAAGAAAATACGGCGAATAAAGTCCCAACATAATTATACATAGACTCATGAAAGATAAACAACTTGACAGGTTCAACTACTCTCATACATGCAACGAAACATCATGACTTGTACGGCTACATCCGTCCGTACATCATCCGGACGACTAGAATACTCAGAGGTACTACTGCTTCTGCTGGTGCTGCGTGTCCTCCCCGAAGCGGACTCGGATCCTGAACTGACGAGGTTAACGGAAACCTCTGGGTTAAAGGTAACATGACGACGCTGCCTCGAGGGCTCTCCTCAGGCAGGGGTAGGATGAAGCATCGAGGCTACAGGAGTAGTGATAAGTGAAACCCAGTTAGCAGGAGTACTGAGAGGGTTCACCGCCGAGGTGCCCGAGCTACTCGAGGGAGTAACCGGTGAAACATGGGAACTAGAACTGGATGGAATATAAGGAGTAAATCCCAGAAAAGATGGAGTAGTGGCAGATCTAGTAGTGACCAAAGCAGCGGCTAAAGCAGTACGGGCACGAGTCAGCTCTCGAGCCAGCTCGTGGATCAATAAATAGCTAGCAGTGACATAACGAGCAAGGTGGATAGCAACACTATCAGACTCCGGATCAATGATCTGGAAACGGACACGACCAGTGTCGTGTAGATAAGGGTAGTAAAAGAAACCTGGGTGGTTCTGCATTCGGACCTCGTTGTAGCGAAGCTTGACAAGGACCTCGAATGCAGCAAACTGGACAGCCTGAGAAGCGGTAGAGGCGTAACCGCTCCGAGAAGTACGGGTGTAAGAGCCGGAATCGGAACTAGTGCGCAGAGTAACCACTGCGTGATACTCATATACTGAATCAGCTAGACGCTCCCAGTACACATGATAAACTGGATCGTCTCCGAGGGGGTACAACCGACACCACACGTTGCGAAGGAGGTGCGGTGATGTGTACGACATCAGCTGCAACTAGCACGGATACGGCACCGGAGCCATCTACACTCACAACCATTAGCAGGTTAGCATAAAAATATAAATCAAGTGCATGCAATGAAACAACTAGCTACAATTGCTACCGGCACTCAACTTAAACTCATATCTAACGTCTAGTTAACACGTCGTAGTCTAGCGTGGCCTACATTCAGCGCGGCTCTGATACCAAGCGTTGTGGCACCCCGGCTCAGAGCGACCGGTTTACCCTGCATTGCCAGCCCAGAGACCATGTCTTCTGGCAACACACAACATCTTGGTACAGAAAAACAACCGCTTTATTGATGCTAGCGGATCAGAGTTTATATTACAACAGATGTCGAGGCCAAGCAGCACGCACGGTGCGGCTAAACAATATGTACATTATTTAGTGAACATAAAGGGGCCTTGATCATAACAACTACGCGGCAGCGGAACAACGTCGTAGCGGAAACTCCATAGCATAGGGACACCGATGTGGACACGATCTAGACTCGAGCAGCGCTCCTTTCCAACGCGACTTTCCTAAAATCTGGCATGACACGCCAGGTCAGTACATTGAATGTACTTGCAAGCTCACAACAGGCATAATCATAATGACAAACAATATCATGATAATTAACCAGTTATTAATGCAATAATGTTCCAACATGCTGTGATCATGCTCTTGTGATAAACGTCCCTCGGGACCGACTTACCAACTGTGATCGTTCTCGGATCACAAACCAACCACCATCGTGGTCTTGACCATAGTAACTCGTGATCCTTACGGCGATCACAACCATGACCAATATTTGGTCTCGAACATCTCGATGGCCTTTCCACCATCATTAACAGTGCTTAGCTTTGGGTTCAATTTTGCGGTGTCCTTTCCCAGTGACAGCAGTGGAAGCAAGGCATGTATTGTATTGTTGCAATCGAGGATAAAAAGATGGGGTTTATATCATATTGCTTGAGTTTATCCCTCTACATCATGTCATCTTGCCTAATGCATGCATTACTCTGTTCTTATGAACTTAATACTCTAGATGCATGCTGGATAGCGGTCGATGTGTGGAGTAATAGTAGTAGATGCAGAATCATTTCGGTCTACTTGTCGCGGACGTGATGCCTATATACATGATCATGCCTAGATATTCTCATAATTATGCACTTTTCTATCAATTGCTCGACAGTAATTTGTTCACCCACCGTAATACTTATGCTATCTTGAGAGAAGCCACTAGTGAAACCTATGGCCCTCGGGTCTATCTTTTATCATATAAGTTTCCAATATATTTTATTTTGCAATCTTTATTTTCCAATCTATATCATAAAAATACCAAAAATATTTATCTTATTATTATTATCTCTATCAGATCTCACTCTCGTAAGTGACCGTGAAGGGATTGACAACCCCTTTATCGTGTTGGTTCCGAGGTTCTTATTCGTTTGTGTAGGTACGAGGGACTTGCGTGTAGTCTCCTACTGGATTGATACCTTGGTTCTCAAAAACTGAGGGAAATACTTATGCTACTTTGCTGCATCACCCTTTCCTGTTCAAGGGAAAACCAACGCAGTGCTCCAGAGGTAGCACCCCCTCGGGACCCCTACTAGCTGCTTGGGTTCCCAGGCGAATACCTCCTTGTTCGCTCGTAGGAACCTCACCAATGCCTCCTCTTGATCTGGGTCGAGGTTGGCACCTATGGTGAAGGTGGCTCCTGAGGGTCCACCTTCCTCGACTGGTACTTGTTTTGTCTTGGCCCGATGTTGAGTGAACAACTGCTTCTTCTTTGCTGGCATAGCCTCCTTGGCTCCGGGAGTGGCCTCGTTGGCCAGGCGTGATGCCGCGGCGGCCCTGAAGGCAGGCTTGAGTGCCGTCAGAGCCTCCTTGGTGTCTTAAGCCACGGTGAGGACGCCATTGCTCCCTGGCATCTTCATGAGGTTATAAGCAGGGTGGGTAGCCGCCATGAAATGGGCCAAGGCTGGGTACCCGAGGATGGCGTTGTACGGGAGGCCGATGCGGGCGATGTCGAAGTCGATAAGCTCAGTGCGGTAGTTGTCGCGGGTGCCGAAGGTCACGGGAAGGCGGATCTGCCCCACGGGGCTGGCGGAGCCTCCGCCAACCCCATAGAAGGACTTGGTGGGGTGAAGGCGTTCATGCGGCACATGAAGCAAGCCGAAAGTTTCCACGGAGAGCACATTAAGGCCGGCCCCGCCATCGATGAGGGTCTTGGTGACGGCTACGTTGCAGATGGTGGGCGTGCAGAGCATTGGGAGCACGCCCGTGCTAGCGGTGGCAACGGGGTGGTCCCTCGAGTCGAAGGTGAGGTCAGCCTTGAGCGCCGCCCAAACCTGGGTGAGCTCCTTGCTGCATGGAGGCGACGCCGATCTGGCGGAAGAACTGCTTGGTGTGGTGGTCCGAGGGCGGTGCTTGTGAGCCGCTGAGGAGGGTTGCGATGACGATGGGCGCTGGTGCCGCAAAGCATGCAACGAAGAGGCCGCGCAGCTCCTCCCAAGACACCACTGAGGATTCTGGGAGGGTGAGCAGCCAGGCGCGCAGCACGCCAGCGAGGGACATGGGGAACCAGTTGGCCATGACCTTGTCCTCGCCTCTAGCTTCCAGGACGGTCTCCTTGTATGTCAGCAAGAAGGCCGACGGATCCGCTGCGTCGTCGTAGCGAGGCGGCATCTCTGGCTTGAACTTGCACGGCCACTGCACCCGCCGTAAGGCGGGGGTGAAAGCTCTGAGTCCCCTAGCGCCGTCGTGGGTGCCCGTCGCCCCAGCCGGAGGAGCAACTCCTGCCATGGGGACAAAATTGTTCCTGTCTATTAATAAATAAACCATCTATCATCTGTTATGATTGCATTTTTATGTTTTAGTTAGTGTTTGTGCCAAGTAAATCCCTTAGGATCTTCTTGGATGTTTGTTATTTGATCTTGCTGAAAAAACAGAAAGTATGCGCTCACGAGAATAATTTTCATTTTTTACCAGAGAGCGATAAAATACCAATTCCAACTGCAGTAGATCAATATACAAATTATTTAGGACGTCCTAATTTTTCAGGATTTTTGGAGTTATAGAAGTATTCGAAACCTACAGATTACTACAGACTATTCTGTTTTTCGTGTGTTGTATGCTTATTTTGACGAATCTATGGCTATTATCGGGGGGTATGAACCATAGAGAAGTTGGAATACAGTAGGTTTAACACCAATATAAACAAAGAATTAGTTCATTAGAGTACCTTAAAGTGGTGATTTGTTTTCTTATACCAACGGAGCTCATGAGATTTTCTGTTGAGTTTTGTGTTGTGAAGTTTTCAAATTTTTGGGTAAAGATTTGATGGATTTTGGAATAAGGAGTGGCAAGAGCCTAAGCTTGGGGATGCCCAAGGCACCCCAAGGTAAAATTCAAGGACAACCAAAAGCCTAAGCTTGGGGATGCCCCGGAAGGCATCCCCTCTTTCCTCTTCGTCTATCGGTAACTTTACTTGAGGCTATATTTTTATTCACCACATGATATGTGTTTTGCTTGGAGCGTCTTGTATGATTTGAGTCTTTGCTTTTTAGTTTACCACAATCATCCTTGCTGTACACACCTTTTGGGATAGACACACATGAATCAGAATTTATTAGAATACTCTATGTGCTTCACTAATATCTTTTGAGCTAGATAATTTTGCTCTAGTGCTTCACTTATACCCTTTTAGAGCACGGTGGTGGTTTTATTTTATAGAAATTATTGATCTCTCATGATTCACTTTTATTATTTTGAG
This sequence comes from Triticum urartu, assembly GCF_003073215.2. Lineage (NCBI taxonomy): Eukaryota > Viridiplantae > Streptophyta > Magnoliopsida > Poales > Poaceae > Triticum > Triticum urartu. Next base: position 391,921,086 of record NC_053024.1, read on the forward strand.
AGTCTTTTAGAACAGCATGGTAATTTGCTTTGGCTATAAAATTAGTCCTAATATGATAGGCATCCAAGATGGGTATAATAAAAACTTTCATATAGAGTGCATTAAATACTATGAGAAGTTTGATACTTGGTAGTTGTTTTGAGATATAAAGATGGTAATATTAGAGTCGTGCTAGTTGAGTAATTGTGGAATTGATAAATACTTGTGTTGAAGTTTGCATGTCCCATAGCATGCACGCATGGTAAATGTTGTGTGACAAATTTGAAGCATGAGGTGTTCTTTGATTGCTTTCCTTATGAGTGGCGGTCGGGGACGAGCGATGGTCTTTTCCTAGCAATCTATCCCCCTAGGAGCATGTGCGTAGTGCTTGATTTTGATGAATTGTCGATTTTTGCAATAAGTATGTGAGTTCTTTATGACTAATGTTGAGTCAATGGATTATACACACTCTCACCCTTCCATCATTGCTAGCCTCTTCGGTACCGTGCATTGCCCTTTCTCACCTCGAGAGTTGGTGCAAACTTCACCGGTGCATCCAAACCCCGTGATATGATACGCTCTATCACACATAAGCCTCCTTATATCTTCCTCAAAACAACCACCATACCTACCTATTATGGCATTTCCATAGCCATTCTGAGATATATTGCCATGCAACTTTCCACCGTTTCGTTTATTATGACACGCTCCATCATTGTCATATTGCGTTGCATGATCATGAAGTTGACATCGTATTTGTGGCTAAGCCACCTTCATAATTCTTTCATACATGTCACTCTTGATTCATTGCACATCTCGGTACACCGCCGGAGGCATTCACATAGAGTCATATTTTGTTCTAAGTATTGAGTTGTAAGTAAATAAAAGTGTGATGATTTTCATTAAGAACATTGTCCCATGTGAGGAAAGGATGATGGAGACTATGATTCCCCCACAAGTTGGGATGAGATTCCTGATGAAAAAAATAGGCCATAAAAAGGCCCAAATAAAAAAATGAGAGAAAAAGAGAGAGGTGGCAATGCTATTATCCTTTTTCCACACTTGTGCTTCAAAGTAGCACCATGATCTTCATGATAGAGAGTCTCTTATTTTGTCACTTTCATATACTAGTGGGAATTTTTCATTATAGAACTTGGGTTGTATATTCCAATGATGGGCTTCCTCAAAATTCCCTAGGTCTTCATGAGCAAGCAAGTTGGATGCACACCCACTTAGTTTCTTTTGTGGAGCTTTCATATATTTATAGCTCTAGTGCATACCTTGCATTCACATCAATTGATGGGCATCTCCATAGATCGTTGATTAGCCGCGTCAATGTGAGACTTTCTCCTTTTTTGTCTTCCCACACAACCTCTGTAAGTGCATCTAGTGCCACCCCTAGTTGGTTTTGGAGTATTGACGACAAACCTAGTTGAGGGACTAATGTGTTTGTGAGAATTGCAGGATAACACAGGTAGAAGTCCCTCATTGATTCGGTTTTACTACCAGAGATGACCCCTAAAAATGTATGAAGACATTGAAGTCAAAGGTGGTATATGAAGATATTCACATTGAAGACTATGACAAGAGAAGAGACTATATGAAGCCTATGGAGCTCGAAGACTTAGATATTTTGTAGTTCTTTTTCTTTTGTTTGAGTCATAGGAACCACCGTACTGTTAAGTGGGGTCCAAGAGAACTAGTCAGAATGACTGAAGTGATGCCTAAACCAAAAACCTATGTCTTCGAGTGAAGACTATGTGAGCGAATCTTGTCTAGAGTCGAACAAGTCAGCTTTGCTTGTAGCCCAAGTAAAGTTGCCGTGTGAGTTTGAAATCTGACCGTTGGAACACGTGTCAGTTCCTTAGTGACCCAGGGTCATTTCGGACAAATCAGGTCGGGTTGCCAAGTGGCTATAAATAGCCCACCCCCTACAACCATAAATGGTTGGCTGCTCAGATTGAAAGTACGGCTTTTGTCATTTGAGAGCAACCACCTCGAAGCCTTTGAGAGAGAATTCCTTGCGAGGATAAAGCCCTAACCACCAGAGCTAGAGGGAATTGGGCATCACTTAAGTCTTCTTGTCTGTGTGATCTGAAGACTTATTACACTTGAGGACTGTGCATCCTCCAGCCGGTTAGGCATCGCATTCTGAGCATCCAAGAGACATTGTGGATTGCCGGTGAACGAAGTCTGTGAAGGTTTGGGAGTCTACCTTGAAGACTTACCAGAGTGATTGGGCGAGGTCTATGTGACCTTAGCTCAAGGAGAATACAGTGAGGACTGAGTGTCCTGAGCTGCGTGTTCAGGACTGGGTGTCCGGGACTGTGTGTCCTAAGGTTTAAATACCTAGCCGCTCCAACCAGACGTACAATTTTCACAGCAACTGGAACTGGTTCAACAAATCATTGTCTTCAACGAGTCACTGGTTTCATCTTCACTTCACTTTACTTACTGTTACTCCTTGTGAAGTCATTGTATGTTTGCACTATCATTTGTCTTCACTGAGTGACTGCGTGTTCTATTTGGCTTCACAATATCTTCCTACCTGATCCTTACTACCTAGATACTATTAGTCTTTGTGCTTTCACTTCATTGAATACTTGACTATGGTTTGCCTAGTGTAGTCTACCTTCCGCTGCATGGTAATAGGTTTAATTTTATCGTTTGTCTTCAAAACTTCTATGTTCTGAAGACTTCCATAAAAATCGCCTATTCACCCCCCTCTAGTCCATATAACGCACTTTCAATTGGTATCAGAGCAAGGTGCTCCCTTGTTCTGTGTGATTCGGTTTAACCACCTGGAGTTTTAGCTATGTCGACTGCAGGGATAATTAAAGTCTCCGCTGCGTGCCCCGTCTTCGATGGAACTGAATATCCCTACTGGAAGAATAAGATGCGCATGCATCTTGAAGCCATTGATGTCTACCTATGGTATGTCGTCGAGAACGGCGTTCCCAAGGCTGGAGAAGGTGTCACTGCTGCTGATGTCAAGAAATTCGTTCATTGGACTCTACTTCCAAGAATATCATCTGTGGTCATCTGACCAAAGGACAGTATGGCCGTGTGAGTGCTTTGAAGACATCCAAGCTGGTCTAGGACTGGCTCTCCAAGGTCAATGAAGGCATCTCAAGCCAGAGAGATCATAGAATCAGTGTCCTTCGCAACCTCTTCAACCGGTTCAAGCGAAATGACAATGAGAATGTCCAGCACACATTTGACCGACTCACTGACATCACAAATGAGCTTCAAGCCCTCAGCGCCACTGAGATTACCAAACACGAAGTCGTCAAGGCGCTGCTGAGATCACTTGATAGTTCGTTTGACATCCTGGCCCTGATGATTCAAGAACGTCCTGATTTCAAGACACTCGATCCATCTGACATACTTGAGAGGCTGAACACACATGAGTTTCAGCTTTCGGAGAAAAGAGATATCTACGGTCCAAACTATGGGCGAACTCGTGCCTTGAAGGCAAAAGCTGTCTCCTCATCTGAAGAAGAATCTGACAGCAGTTCTGATGATCCTGAAGACATTGGAAGGGAACTTGCTATGCTTGTCAAGAAGTTCCAAAAATTCACCAAGAAGAAAGGCTTCAGAAAGTCTTCCCGATCAAGTTCAAGGAATGATGAAGCTCCTGCTCATGACTACAAGAAGAAAACATGTCACAAGTGCAAGAAACTTGGCCACTTCATCTCTGAGTGTCCACAGTGGGACAATGAGAACAAAAAGAAGAAGAAGAGCAAGGAATATGACTCTGACGACAAGAAGAAGAAGAAGAAATACTCAAAGTCTTCTTCCAAGTCTTCCTCAAAGTCTTCATCACACAAGAAGAGCTCATCTGGCAAGGCACGTGCGTTTGTTGGCAAGGAAATGGATTCAGAGGAGGAGTCTGCTTCTGAGGAGGCGGAGGTGGAGTCTGAGGAGGAATCCGACTCAGGCGTCGCAAGTCTGGCTACAGCATACGTTGCCAAGTCCATCTTCAACACTGAAGACAATGACTTCATCACCGACACCGATGCAAATGACAAGGACTACTCCGCTTCTACCTACTGCTTCATGGCACGCGGTGCCAAGGTAAACACACGCACTACTCACTATCAAACATCTAGTGACGATGACTCTGATTGTGGTTCAAAACCTAGCTACAAAACACTTGCTAAAATTGCAACTGAACAACAGAAAGCTATGGAACATATTCAAAAACTGTTAGACAGAAGCGATGATCTGTTAGGTGCTGAAATGACTCGATCTGAATCCTTAATTGAAGACATAAAAATTCTTCACGTTAAGTATCAGGAACTTGAAAGTCGTCATGAAACTCTCTCAACAACTCATGAAAAGCTTTCCTATGATTATCTTCAAAGGAAGCAAGATCTTGAGAAATTGAGAGCGGTTCATGAAGATCTTCAAACGGAAAACGAGTCACTTCGCGCCAAATAGATCAGTCCCGCTCAGGAAGGATTTGAAACACCATGTCTTAAATGCATTGAGCATGATAATGCTACTTCTGTTGCTGAATGTTCTACTACTACTGCTGTTGCAATATCTTCAACTGTTGATGTGGTAACTAACCCCTCTGCTGAGGATACCACCGCTACTGCTGATGAGAATGCTAGGTTGAAGACATTGCTTGAAACAGGGATGTACAAAAGTCTTAAAGGGCATCAGACGCTATGTGATGTCCTAAAAAAGCAGATTCTGAACCGAAACCCTAGGAAAGAGGGTGTAGGGTTCGTAAGGAAAATGAATGCAGATGGCTCTTACTGGAAACCTGAGCAGTACCCCAAAACCTTGTGGGTTGCTGCAAAGGAACCTTCAGTAGATCCATCCAATCTATCTGGCTTCACTTGTGCTAACCCCATTATCATTGATGAATCCTTTGATGCAAACTATATACTGTTTAAGAATTAGAATTGTGAAGTGTTTGCTAGGTACATTGGTACTAACTGCAGCAATGGACCGCCTATGAAGAAGATCTGGGTTCTGAAAAGGTGTCTGGAGAGTCTTCCTGTGAATGTCATCATGACACCTCACGTGAAGAAGACAAACCTTAGACCAAAGGCTTCATACGGTCCAAAGGCTTCATACAGACAGAGGACTCACCTGAGTCGCACTAACGCAAATGTTTTGCAGGGAAACCATACTCAGGCATATGAATATGAGAGCGGTTCATCAAACCGCCATGTTCATAAGACCAAGAACTATTCTGCTTATTCTTATGAGTACTATTGTCCGCCTGCAAGACTGTTTGCTAAGGCTTCAAAGCCAAAATTCTCAGATGCTGCACTTAGACTTATTGCTTCTAAGCCGCCCTTGATGTGGGTGGCTAAGAAAGCTTAACTCTCTTTTGCAGGGAAAGGTCTCCAGCAAAAAACCAAAATCATCTAACGCTATTGCTAGGGACCTTAAACATCTTGTAGGGCGCAAGATCAAATTCCCAAATGGTCTTACTATGTACTTCGTACCTGAATCGCTTGCTACTCTCCCTATTAGTCCTAACCTGGATCTAAGCTGTCATAACCCACTGGTTCGTCAATTTTTTTGCTTCACAATGCTCTTGGTGAAGCCTATCCCCCTAACTGCACTGTAGGGTATGACACCAGTGTCTTCAGAATGGATTATTGACAGTGGGTGTACAATTCACATGACTGGCAAAAGAAGTCTTCTTATGGACTCAACCTTACGTCCATCCGACAAGAGCCACATCACATTTGCTGACACTGGTAAAAGTAAGGTATTGGGTCTAGGTAGAGTTGCAATCTCAAGGGATCAACACATGGATAAAGTCATGCTTGTTGAATCCCTTGGCTTCAACTTAATGTCTGTCTCAATGCTTTGCGATTTGAACATGATCGTAATGTTTGGAAAATATCGTTGCCTTGTACTAATGGAATCTAACAAGTCTCTAGTGTTTGAAGGGTATCGAAAAGATGATTTGTACGTGGTAGATTTCTCAGCAGGGCCACAGCTTGCAGTATGTCTTCTAGCAAAGGCTTCAGAATGCTGGCTCTGGCATCAGAGGCTTGGACATGCTGGCATGAGGAACCTCCACACCCTTGCGAAGAAGAAGCATGTCATAGGCATCGAGGGCGTCAAGTTCAAGAAAGACCACTTATGCGGTGCCTGTGAAGCAGGGAAGATGACGAGGGCCAAACATCCCTCGAAGACAATCATGACCACTACTCAACCCTTCGAACTGCTTCACATGGATCTTTTCGGTCCCACTCATTACTCAAATCTAACTACTACTGCTTGCCTCTATGGCTTCGTTATTGTTGATGATTATTCTAGATATACTTGGGTGCACATAATCCTTTACAAGACTGAAGTGCAGGATGTCTTCAGACGCTTTGCCAATCGAGCTATGAACAATTTTGGCGCCAAGATAAAGCACATCAAAAGTGACAATGGCACTGAATTCAAGAACACTGGCCTTGATACATATCTTGATACCTTGGGCATCACACATGAATTCTCAGCCCCGTACACGCCACAGCAGAATGGCGTCGTCGAACGCAAGAACAGAACACTAATTGAGATGGCCAGAACGATGCTAGATGAATACAAGACCCCAAGAAAATTCTGGCCCGAAGCCATTGATACTGCATGCCATACAATCAATCGTGTTTATCTTCACAAGCTACTGAACAAGACATCTTATGAGCTCCTTACTGGCAAGAAGCCAAATGTCAGTTACTTCAGAGTATTTGGCGCAAGGTGCTGGATCAAGGACCCACATCACACCTCAAAATTTGCACCAAAAGCACATGAGGGTTTTATGCTTGGATATGGAAAGGATTCGCACTCCTACAGAGTCTTCAATCTATTTCATTACAAAGTGGTTGAAACAGTGGATGTGCGGTTCGATGAGACCAACGGTTCACAAAGAGAGCAGCTGCCAAATGTGCTAGATGAAGTTCCATCCAGTGAATCAATCAAGCTAATGGGAAATGGAGAAATTATACCTTCTGAAGCTCATCCTGAAGAAGAACTTATCATTTCAGCACCTGATCAACATGAAGACAATGCTCAGCCTGAAGACATTCCTTCCAACAACGACAATGAACAGCAAGAGCAAAGTCTTCGCCCTGTACATCCTCGCGTTGCCAATGAAGTGCATATTGAAAGAATAATTGATAGCATCAATGCACCTGGTCCACTCACTCGTTCAAGGGCAACTCAGCTAGCAAATTTCTGTGGGCACTTCGCATTCGTCTCAATAAAAGAACCCAAGAAAGTTGAAGAAGCCTTCATGGAACCTGAATGGATTCAAGCTATGCAAGAAGAGCTTCAACAGTTTGAGCTGAATAATGTATGGGAACTGGTTAAGCGTCCTGATCCACGGAAGCACAATATAATAGGCACCAAATGGATATACCGCAACAAGCAAGATGAGCATGGCCAAGTTGTCAGAAACAAAGCTCGTCTCGTTGCTCAAGGATATACTCAAGTGGAAGGCATTGACTTCGATGAAACATTTGCTCCTGTGGCTAGGCTTGAAGCCATACGCATACTGCTGGCCTATGCAAATCATCATAACATACTTCTATATCAAATGGATGTGAAGAGTGCCTTTCTCAATGGCAAGATTGAAGAAGAAGTGTATGTTGCACAACCGCCTGGCTTTGAAAATCCAAAACATCCTGACATGGTATACAAGCTCAACAGGGCGTTGTATGGCCTCAAACAAGCCCCTAGGGCCTGGTATGACACACTCAAGCATGTCATAGGCATCGAGGGCGTCAAATTCAAGAAAGATCACTTATGCGGTGCCTGTGAAGCAGGGAAGATGACGAGGGCAAAACATCCCTCGAAGACAATCATGACCACTACTCGACCCTTCGAACTACTTCACATGGATCTTTTTGGTCCCACTCACTACTCAACTTTTACTACTACTGCTTGCCTCTATGGCTTCGTCATTGTTGATGATTACTCTAGATATACTTGGGTGCACATAATCCTTTACAAGACTGAAGTGCAGGATGTCTTCAGACGCTTCGCCAATCGAGCTATGAACAATTTTGGCGCCAAGATAAAGCACATCAGAAGTGACAATGGCACTGAATTCAAGAACACTGGCCTTGATACATATCTTGATACCTTGGGCATCACACATGAATTCTCAGCTCCGTACACGCCACAGCAGAATGGCATTGTCGAACGCAAGAAGAGAACACTCATTGAGATGGCCAGAACGATGCTAGATGAATACAAGACTCCAAGAAAATTCTGGACTGAAGCCATTGACACTGCATGCCATACAATCAATCGTGTTTATCTTCACAAGCTTCTGAACAAGACATCTTATGAGCTCCTTACTGGCAAAAAGCCAAATGTCAGTTACTTCAGAGTTTTTGGCGCAAGGTGCTGGATCAAAGACCCACATCACACCTCAAAATTTGCACCAAAAGCACATGAAGGTTTTATGCTTGGATATGGAAAGGATTCGCACTCCTACAGAGTCTTCAATCTCTTTCATTACAAAGTGGTTGAAACAGTGGATGTGCGGTTCGATGAGACCAACGGATCACAAAGAGAGCAGCTACCAAGTGTGCTAGATGAAGTTCCATCCAGTGAATCAATCAAGCTAATGGGAACTAGAGAGATTATACCTTCTGAAGCTCATCCTGAAGAAGAACTTATCATTTCAGCACCTGATCAACATGAAGACAAAGCTCAGCCTGAAGACATTCCTCCCAACAACAACACAGATCAGCAAGAGCAAAGTCTTCGCCCTGTACATCCTCGTGTTGCCAATGAAGTGCAGATTGAAAGAATAATTGATAGCATCAATGCACCTGGTCCACTCACTCATTCAAGGGCAACTCAACTAGCAAATTTCTGTGGGCACTTCGCATTCGTCTCAATATCAGAACCCAAGAAAGTTGAAGAAGCCTTCATGGAACCTGAATGGATTCAAGCTATGCAAGAAGAGCTTCAACAGTTTGAGCTGAATAATGTATGGGAACTGGTTAAGCGTCCTGATCCACGGAAGCACAATATAATAGGCACCAAATGGATATACCACAACAAGCAAGCTGAGCATGGCCAAGTTGTCAGAAACAAAGCTCGTCTCGTTGCTCAAGGATATACTCAAGTGGAAGGCATTGACTTCGATGAAACATTTGCTCCTGTGGCTAGGGTTGAAGCCATACGCATACTGCTAGCCTATGCAAATCATCATAACATACTTCTATATCAAATGGATGTGAAGAGTGCCTTTCTCAATGGCAAGATTGAAGAAGAAGTGTATGTTGCACAACCACCTGGCTTTGAAAATCCAAAACATCCTGACATGGTATACAAGCTCAACAAGGCGCTGTATGGCCTCAAACAAGCCCCTAGGGCCTGGTATGACACACTCAAGCATGTCATAGGCATCGAGGGCGTCAAGTTCAAGAAAGATCACTTATGCGGTGCCTGTGAAGCAGGGAAGATGAAGAGGGCAAAACATCCCTCGAAGACAATCGTGACCACTACTCGACCCTTCGAACTACTTCACATGGATCTTTTTGGTCCCACTCACTACTCAACTTTTACTACTACTGCTTGCCTCTATGGCTTCGTCATTGTTGATGATTACTCTAGATATACTTGGGTGCACATAATCCTTTACAAGACTGAAGTGCAGGATGTCTTCAGACGCTTCGCCTTTACAAGGGCAAAGTTTTACGACAAACAAGGCAATCCGACCATATGGTTTTATAAACAAAGGTACGCATAGAGATATTTTATAGTACTATTTAACATAAGAAATGTCTTCCAAAGAAAATAGTCCCGCTATCGGTTCGTTTCTTTGGGTTGTCATGCTAAGCATGATCCTGAAATCTCACCTCCGATCAATGCGGGAGAAAAATATCGAGGATTTAGTTTGGGGAAGTTCCCGAACTATGTGGTCTTTAGCGAACCTAAATTTTCACTTCGGTCGTTGCCGACTAATTATATCCTTTAAGATCGCTAGCTTTCGGCTTCACCCAGTCTGAGGTATTAACTCAGATGACCCGGTAGTAACAATCACAGAGGTGCTCCTTTTACCATCTAGCCGAACAATCGGGAACGTAGGGGTAAGCACAGGAGCCAGGCAACCCAGCTTGGCCAAAATCTTAAGTCAAATTGATGCATATTTATGGCTTTAAAACGATAATTACGGAAGGTGGCCTCGTATACAAACGCTGATGATATGTTTATTTTGACTCTGTTGCGACCGTTTATCAGTTGAAAGTGGCCCATCGTCGGCTTCCACCCCCTTGTAGATGCTATGCAGGGTGTTTCCGCAATAACAAAACAACCCTTAGCCGACGTATCGGTGCCCGAAGGCAGTTGTGTTAGCGAAAACGAGGCAATCAAATATGCGGGCTTTATAACTTTCACTTAGTCATAGGAGCTTAAAGTTGGTAGGCCAGTTACTAGCCCTCGGTTAGTGTTCGGCAACAGCTGAGGTCAAGCCATAAACATTTCGTCCAATGTTATGAACGGCCCATCATTTAACACGGGGTGACCTCTATCGATCTTATAGTTTAACACAGTCATCAGATCGCTAACCAGTTTGTGCTTATTGTGACAGTCAGTTTTTTGCTTTCTCCACCTAGGTGCTTTAACCATGTGAGCTGGAAGCACAATTGCAATGGTTCTCCCTTTGCACACCTAGCCAAACAAAGTGGAATGTAGGAGGCAAGCATAGGATTCGGGCAACCCAATTATTGACCGAAGACACAATTCGAAACCGATGCATACATAGCAATATCCGAGAATGTTTTTGCCAGATCTCTAAAGGTGTCAAGCACTGCACTGCGAGACTTATGCTGGAAACACTAAAATAGTTTAAAAGTGCCATAGGCTTGGAAAACCAAAAAGCTTCAGTAAAAACTTGACGTTCGAACTAGATCGAGTGTTGGGTGCCAATCCGAAAATTGGTCTTATAAAAGAAAATTGTGCTTCTGTCATACTTTAACATGACACATCCCATCTCAAGACTTCAAGCGGGTCAGCCTACGGCTTCAACCTCCTATCCTGAAGGCGGAGTACTTCTCGTTAGGCCAATTTAGCAAACTAAACTCTAGCGGCTTTGAGAGAGGAATTAGGCTCCTCGGCTATTGACCACACACTCGCATCGAAAAAAGGAGTGATAGAAAAAGACTTTGCAACGACTAAGAAGAAGAACACTTATTATAAAATAGCTCATATAAATTTAAGAGCCACCAAGTGATTTGGGAAAAGAATTTTATGTATAATGATTGTATGTACCGAAGCACTTATATCATATCCGTCTTCACCCGAACTTTAAATGCGGCTTAACCGACCGTCGGCTTCTCCCTCTTCGGTCAAGGGCCGAATAGTGTTATGTACTCCACCTGTCGAGAATATTGACGGTGTTTCCGATAACCAAGCAATCAGGCCATAAGGATGTAACAGACAAAGCACGCTCAGGGAACTTATGATATATTACTGATGAAGTGTAAGAAGCATCTTTGAAGAAAATAGTACCCCCACCGATACCTTTCTTTGGTTGCTCATTGTTACTATGAGACTCATGTAATAGATTTTTTGTACTCATGAGTTCCGTTGTGTGCCGACCATGATTGAAAACAATAAGAGTGCTAGCTTTCGGCTTCACCCAGTCTGAGGTCCGAGCTCGGATGACCTGATCGTGACAATCACAGAGGTGCTACAATCACAGAGGTGCTCCCTTTACTCCCTAGCCGAACAGTCGGGAACATAGGGGTAAACACAGGAGCAAGGCAACCCATCTTGCGGAACACTTAAGTCAACGTGGTGCATATTGTGGCGTAATACATGAGCAAGGAACGAAGCCGTACAAGTATAATCATATGCAAGAGGAAAGGCTTCATAAAGGAAGCCCCCAAGTAAACGGGGTATTTGAATTTGTGTGTCACAAACAAAGTTTTGCCAAGGAAGTTTTTCACAAACAACTCTTTGCCAAAAAAAGTATAATGCTTGGCTGAACCGAACAAAAATTAAACTGAAAGTTTTTGAGCATAAAAGCGACTTAGCTGGTTAATGTGCTCGATGTTGATGACGCAGGCCGAGATTGCGGCGAGACGAGGTCCCAGCCCCCGAGCCGGTCCCGAGATGGCGAGCGAGGAGTTCGGCATTCCGAAGTGGTGACATAGTACGGTCGATGTGGCGAGGCGAAACCCCCAGTCCGGCCGAGGCATGATGATGACGTCGGCACATCGAGGTGAACGCGTGACACAGCCGAAGTCGTTAACACAGGGACGCGCACTGAGGCGACGCCACAACTTGATCGATGCAGGCAGGACGGCGACGTCGGCCCACAGAGTTGACCGCGCGACGCAGTCGAAGTTGATTACCTGCACACATAAAATAGTGCAAGCAAGAAATAACAACAATAATAATAGTTGAAATAAAAAATGATGATTTGCACAATTAAGTTTATGCAAAGTAGATAAAATAATAATAGTCTGGCGCCAAGGTCAATGAAGACGAAGGAGTGACGAAAGCAGATCCGGTTGCATATATGACGTCCGTTAGACTGCGCAAGAAAAAGAGAAAAAAATCCACATGCAGGCGTTGGTGAAACGCTAGTGCAATGCTAGTTTGCACTGTTCGTTAATTGGACATTAAAAACCATGCTGCAAAAACTATCACTTTCGGTTAGTACTTTCATATATGCACACGGTAGATAAAACCACTAGTGGATGATAGCGACCATATGCGCCAAATTTAAAAAGGAAGGAACTCCCTGAATGCCGCTGCCCATGCTGAAGTGTCCTTGGCATGGCCGACGTGATGGAGCAGGTCGGCGCGGTATAAGTCAGCTTGACGAAGTGACGACATGGTGATGCCGAGGGGACCGCGTGACACAGTCGAATTCGATTACGGCCCTAGTCTGTTTGCAGATGCAATGTCCGACAAACTATAGACAGAGTTGCACCGATGAAACGCCGCTCAGTGCAAAGCTGGCTTGCATTGTTCATCAATTAGTCATAAAAAAGTCATGCTGCAAAAACTAGCACTTGATTGAGTTAGTCACACGGCAAAGAAAAATACTATTTTGTCAGGGTACTAGCGCGCGATAGCGAGATCTCTGTGCCAAAAAGAAAAAGAAGTATAAAAAAGAACTCCCTGATGGTCGCTGCCCGCGCGGGAGTGTCTTCGGTCATGTAATTGCATGGTACGGGCCGTGCTAGGCACGTACTCCTCGGCCCTAGTGACGCCCAACATGTGAGGCTAGCACGTAATTGATCTCGACGGGGCGTGACTGCTATGATTAGACATTGTTGTTTACTGATCTTCATACCGCGGTAGAAAACAGGATGTTGTGTACATGCGTGCCACCGGTAGCAATTTTCCTCTGGACCTTGATCTCAGATAAATCATCTCACAGCAGTGCTAGCAAGTAGTCCAAGTAGTAGTAGTACTACTCATGGTAGGGTTAAATCAATCTACTACGTGAAAACATGGACAAAAGATAGACTAGAGGTTAAAAGCTTATACCGTATTCATACTTAATTTTTTGACCTGGGTATTCATACTTAATTGAATAGAATAAAGGAAAGAAGGGATTGAATCTTCCTGGGGTTGCCGCATAGCTGAAGTAGCATCGGCCCGGGTACACGTCTTCACGCGAGAAGTACCATGCATGCCTGGTCTCCTCGGCCGTAGCGCCAATGGCCGAACCGCCATATTCTTTTTCGCGCTGACCCATAGAATGAGTGTGTAGACTCCAGGCAGATGTTTTTATGCAGGTGTTTCTCAGTAGCAGTACACCTCAGATCAGACGTTGCCAGGTGGCGAACACGGCCGCTGCCACCAATGTTTTCTTGATCCTGATCTGCCTGTAGACAAAGTAGTACGGCGCGACAGCAACGATTTTGAAGAAGAGACAATTTACATGAAACAGATCTTTACTGAAAAAATATCACCTGATTGCTAGGGATTCCAGTCGAACCATAGCGATTACCTAGCAGGCTCTCAATGAAAGAACCAATGTTGGTGTGCAATCTGACATATCTCGTAGTAGGGGTCCTAAGCTAGGCGTCTTGGAGCGATGGTACATGGACACAGGATTTTACCCAGGTTCGGGCTCTCTTGAAGAGATAATACCCTACGTCCTGCTTTTGATTCTATTGATATGGGGATAGTACATAGTACAGGTATCTACCACGAGATTGTAGTAATGAATATTAGATAATCTATTGACTAGCCTGGCTTCGGTTTATATAACACACCAGAGGCTAGGGTTTAGGAGAGTCCTTGTCTTGAGCGCCAAGTCTTGTGGGATCTCCCTTGTATGCGGCATGTGCTGCTCGAAATGGCCCATGAGTGAACCACCATGGGGGTCCTCAGCCCAATCCAGCTGGTCGGGAGACAACATGGTGTGTACCCCCTAGTCTAGGACACCATCACCCGGGTCTACTTTACATCATATAAGTTTCCGATCTATAATTCTAGTTTACTATTTATTTTGCAATCTTTACTTTTCAATCTATATAACAAAAATACCAAAAATATTTATCTTATTATCTTTATCAGATCTCACTTTTGCACGTGATCGTGAAGGGAATGACAACCCCTTTATCGCGTTGGTTTCAAGGTTCTTGATTGTTTGTGCAGGTACTAGGCGATTTGTGTGTAGTCAACTACTGGATTGATACCTTGGTTCTCAAAAACTGAGGGAAATATTTACACTACTTTGCTGCATCACCCTTTCCTCTTCTAGGGAAAACCAACGCATGCTCAAGAGGTAGCATGCCCCTAGGGGGATAGATTGGTAGGAAAAGACCATCGCTCGTCCCCGACCGCCACTCATAAGGAAGACAATCAATAATAAATCATGCTCCAACATCATAGCATAACGACAAACTATATGTGCATGCTTCGGGAATCACAAACCTTAACACCAATATTCTTACTAAACACAATCATTTACTAGTACCTCCCACATATTCCATCTCTATATCACAAAACTATTGCAAGGAATCAAACATATCATATTCAGTGATCCATAAGTTTTAAGTAGGATTTTATGACTAACCATGCAATTGACCAATTCCTGTTGACTCTCTAAATAGATTTAATTGAAGCATGAGAGTTTTAATTCTTGCTACAAAATACCAAGCTCTAATAAATATAAGTGAAGCAAAAGAGCATTCTTCAAACAACGGTTTTCTAAGAGAAACAGGCAATCCAAACTTCAAATTGTATAAGTGAAGCACATGAAGCATTCTATAAAGCCATACTCAAAAGATATAAGTGAAGCGCAATGAGCATTCTATAAATAAACCATGGACTATCTCATACCAGCACGGTGCATAAAATAAAAGTGAAAACTAAATGCAAAAGATGCTCCAAGATTTGCACATATCACATGAACGAAACAAATCTGAAAACATACCGATACTTGTTGAAGAAAGATGGGATGCCTTCCGGGGCATCTCCAAGCTTAGACGCTTGAGTCTCCTTGAATATTTACTTTGGGTGCCTTGGGAATCCCCAAGATTGAGCTCTTGACTCTCCTCCTTCTCCTCACACCGAGACCTCCTCGATCTTCAAACACTTCATTCACACAAAACTTAACCGAACTTTTAGTGGCGGGGTTAGTGAATATGGCAATGGAATCCCATCATGTACTTATGTAACATTATTGTATAATTATAAACAAATATTAACTACTGTATGCTATCACAATTCTATGGCCCCAAGTCAAGGAGGCTTCAACAAGAATTCAAACATACGCAAATAATGAAGCTATAACAGCAATATGTGAAAACAGGACAGTCTGTAAAGATTCGAACATCCACCATACTTCTATAAATCAAAAAATTCTGAAAAATTAGTAAAAAAAATTGTATATCAAGACTGTGCAAAAAGTTTCAGAACCTTTTGACGTTCCAGTAAAAAAATGTAAAATCGAGCACTACAGCCAAAGTTTCTGTTTTGCGCGGCACAAACCAGCAAGCAATTTAATCATCCTAAAGGCAAACCTTGGCACATTATTTTATTAATACAATGGAATTGTACAAGGGGATAATTATTTTTGTTGAGAAGTTTCTGTAATTAATATTCACAAAGTTTCCGCGAGCATGAACAAAGTTCAAGGAGCTCCCCCACTTCAACAATGCTTGTCCCTCTCACTTTCACTTTCCTTTTCGAAAAGCTTTGTGTTCCCCTGTATATTTTTTGTTTTTAAACTTTATAAAAGCACTCAACATAAATAAATGACTCTCTAAAACTTCCGGGTTGTCTCCCTAGCAGCGCTTTCTTGAAAGCCATTAAGCTAGGCATAAAGTGCTCAAGTAATGAATCCACCCGGATTCCAAGGTATATCAAAGCCAATTTGAATCAACAATGATTAAGCATTTAGTAGTGAGCACAAAGTAACATATATCATGCAATGACGAAGTCTAACTCTCTTCCTATGCATCGGCATGCCATATAAGAACAAATCATGCACATCAAGTAAAGGCCAATACATAGCATAAGCAGTTTCTTGCAAATTTTTTATGTTGGAAACATAAAGAGGCAGAGATGTAGTTCCTCTCTCATAATAATTGCAAGTAGGAGAAGCAAGCACATGCATATTATATTCATCAAAATCATCATGTGTAGTGGTAGAACGCAACCCATCAATTTAATCCTTAATAAGAGCAAACTTCTCCGATATAGTGTAGTTGGGAGAATCCAAAAAGATAATAGGACTATCATGTGTGGGTGTAATAGCAACAATTTCATTCTTAATATAAGGAACTATATCAAGTTAATCTCCATAAGCATAATTCATATTGGCATCTTGGCCACAAGCATAACAAGCATCAAGTTCATCAAAAAGGGATATTTCAAATGAATCAACGGGATCATAGCAATTATCATAACATTCATCCTTCGGTAAGAACGAAGGGGCATTAAATAATGTATGAGTTGAATAGTTAGTATCATTAGAAGGTGGGAACGGGTAGCTAATCCGCTCTTCCCCCGTTTGTTCTTCGCTCTCCTCGTCATCTTTTTCATCTAATGAGCTCATAGTTTCATCATTTTCTTCTTTCATAGACTCCTGCAAAATGTTAGTCTCTTCTTGGACAGTGGAGATATTCTCAATAAATGCATCAATATCGCAATTGTATTTATAATTATAATAGCAATATTTGAGAATAGCAAGATTTTTAGGTATATAGACATCATCATCATCATCATCATCTTCATACTTTAAAAACAAAGATTCAGTTTCAGAAGCACCCTTAAAAGCAACAAATTCTTCTATTCGTTCCACATCATAGTAATCATATATACCATTAGCATAAGAAGCTAAGGTTCAACTATCATTAAATTTGCATGAAAAGGGAAGATGTGGAGCATTCATCCTAGAGCAACAGCTATAATCATATCTCAATCACAGGTTCCAAGCATACCATTTCAACATATGAATTTGATACCATAACAATTTCCCTTTATGTGTCAAGCAATAATACCTAAAGTATTCACGTCGATCCAACGTTACTCCCATTATATAGTTGAATGGGGTTTTCTCAGGATTATCAAAGCAGTGCATAATATCTTTCACATAACAAGTATCAAGGGTTTTAGGAGGTTCCCCATCTCCATGAGTAGCAGGTACAACTATTTTTTTGGTGTTTCATGTTCCATATCCATAACTAAAGATAGAGAACAATTTAGAACAAGAAATAAAAACTACTTAGTGATAAATCAAGCAAGCACACACGAGAATATTCACCCCACGCTATTGCTCCTCGCCAACGGCACCATAAAAAGGTCTTGATAACCCACAAGTATAGGGGATCGTTTGTAACCTTTTTCAATAAATAAGAGTGTCGAACCCAACGAGGAGCTAAAGGTAGAACAAATATTCCCTCAAGTTCTATCGACCACCGATACAACTCTACGCACACTTGACGTCTCCTTTACCGAAAACAAGTATGAAACTAGTTTGTAGGAGTGATGCTAGAACTACTTTGCAAGAATAAAACTAGAAGTACTTTGCAAGATAATAAAATTTAGGTGTTTAGTAAAAGGGTTTGTGTCAACAAGAAAGTTATGTGTCCCTAGGCATTCGATAACAAGTACCGGTAATCCTCCTTGCAATTCTATATGAGGGAGAGGCATGAGATAACATACTTTCTCTACTTGGATCATATGCACTTATGATTGGAACTCTAGCAAGCATCCACAACTACTAAAGATCATTAAGGTCGTGAAACCCAACCATAGCATTAAGTATCAAGTCCTCTTTATCCCATACGCCATAGCCCACCTACTCAGGTTTAAGCTTCTGTCACTCTCGCAACCCACCATAAGCGAACCATGAACATATTGCAACACCCTACAGCGGGGCCCCCTCACGTTTGCGTGAGAACGGAGGGCACCATAGGATAGCACCATAAATAAAATATACAACTATACCAACCAATATCATGATTAACCCACATGACAAAACGGATCTACTAAAACATCATAGGATAACCATAGATCATTGGGTAATAATATATGGAGTTGAGCACCATGTTTAAGTAGAGATTACAGCAGGGAGAAGAGGTGTTACACCACTGCATAGAGGGGGAGAGAGTTGGTGTTGACGGTAGCAAGATTGTTGATGTAGATCACCGTCTCGATCGTTGCCTCGGCGGCACTCCGGCGCCACCAGGAGCGAGGGGGAGAGAGCCCCCTACTTCTTCTTCCTTGCCCCCCCTAGATGGGGAGGAGAATTCCCCCTCTGGTCCATCGCCTCCATGGCAGCGGAGGGGCGTGAGCCCTTCCGAGATTGGATGTCCATCTCTGTTCTCTTCTATTTCGCGTTCCCCAGATCTGGCTGAAAACCGTTTCTTATATTTTGGTAGATCCATAACTCCAATTGCACTGAGATTCTAACATGATTTTTTCGGATATAAGCTTCCTTGTGCCCGAAGTAGAGCTCCAACCGATGTACGAGGTGAGCACAACCCACCACCACGCGCCTGGCTCAGGGGTGGTGCGCTGGTGTCTTGTGCCCTGTGTGGGCCTTCGTTTGCGGTGATTCCAACTCCAAAAAATCACATATATTCCAAAATAATTCTACGTAAAGTTTTATTGCATTTGGACTTCATTTGATATGGATATTTTGCGATACAAAAAATAGGAACTGTCACTGGGCACTGGATCAATAGGTTAGTCCAATAAATCATATAAAAAGTTGCCAAAAGTATGTAAAAGTTGTATAATATTAGCATCAAACAATCAAAAATTATAGATATGACGGAGACGTATCAAACGCCGCTCCGCCGGAGGGCAAAAGTGCTCCTACCCAAGTTCTGCCTCGAGAAGGTGGTGTTCCATCCCGAAAGTACTCTCTTTATTTTTTTCCAGGTCAAAAGACCTTATGTACCAGAAGATGGGCACCAGAGGTGGGCCAGGTAGCCCACTACCCACCAGGGTGCGCCTAGAGGGGGTGGCGCGCCCTGGTGCCTAGTGGGCACCTGGGTGGCCCCCTCTGGTATTTGTTTCTCCATTGTTTTTTATATATTCCCAAAATAATTCTCCGTAAAATTTTAGCTCGTTTGGAGATGCGCAGAATAGGTATCTCTGACGTAGCTTCTTTGTGGCACCCCGGCTTAGAGAAACCGGAGCGTCCCGTATTCCAGCCCAGAGATCGAGGAGAAGTCTTCTGGAATACGACACTGCTTAGCATAGAACAAATCAGCTCTTTATTACAAGCTATATGGATACAGGGGAATTACATCGGCATGGCGACACTACGCCTGCCACAGTTGCTCCATGCAAGCAGCAGAACAACACGAAGCAGCGGAATAACTCTAGCAGCAGAACAACAACGACGGTGATGAACTCCACTCCACAGGGACTCTAGCTGGAATGCTTATCCTAGCTCATAAATAAGGAATCCACGGCAAACAAGCAATCAAATCTGGCATGACCTACAAACTGGCATGACACACCAGGTCAGTACATTGAATGTACTTGCAAGCTCACAACAACCAAGAGTAATCATGACAGACAACAGCATGTCAATTATAGGTTAACAAGGATTAACATGATACTATCAGATCAATCATGGCATGAACATCGAACAACTAGAAAAATATGAGCATGGCATGAACATATGAACATGATGATACTAGCATGCAACATGATAACACTATCATGCACCAACTTACTCTGCTCGGGTTACCTCATAACCATCACATGCATAAGCTTACCATCACGGACATCATACGATCATCTCAGGATCCAATCAAGCTTGGTATTACCATACCATAGTAATCATTAATGACCACAAGGAGCTTGACCTTAACCCTTGACTCTCGCATAACACGACAAATATCCAACAAATCGGTATCCTTGATACCACGGTGATCATCTCACAATCACAATCAACCTCTTTATCATCATCAATCCAGGGTTGTTATTAAGCACATTATTGTTACTATTGACTCATAGTGTGACCAACTACGAACTGGGCCCATATCCGCGGGCGTGGCTATCGATAGATTGAATACACACTCTGCAGAGGTTCCACACTGTACCCACACCACAGAACCCATGGCCTCACACTCCCATTCAGGTGGCACTACAAAAAATGGACACATCCATGACATTTTGGGCCGAACAATTTTTTTTCTGTCATACATATGACACTTCTCTGATGATAATTGTGACAAAACCCGGCATCATCATAGATGTGGTGGGATCCTACTTCTATGACAAAAAATCATGACAGAAAATGGGCTTTTCGTCCTGGGCAGGCCGGAGACGCAGCTGCATGACATTCTTTGGGCCGTCCATGACAGAAAAACCCGTAGTAGAAGCGAGGGGGAGGAAAATTTCAGGGAGTTCTCGGTTACGCTGGGAGGTCGGGGGCCGAGCGATGCGCATTTCTCTCGTACACGTACGCGCGTGTCTGCAAGGCGTTGGGCTCTAACTGAACCCGAGCGATTGCACTGCAGACTACGCGTTACTGAACCCGAGTGATCGATCGATGGCTGTAAACTGAACCCGATCGAGCGATTGCTTCGCTACTGCTGCTAACTGAAGCCGATCGATGCTGCCTCTGGGATGAACAGTGAGCGTTGCAGGGGGGTTTGGATGAACTGTGAGCGGTGGCGTTGCCTCTGGATGAACAGGACCCCGTGGTGTGGTGGAGGGCTGGATGAACAGTAGACGGTGGAGGGGGGCCCGTGGAGGGGTGGTTGAACAGGACCCGTGGTGTGGAGGGATGGATAAACAGTAGACGGTGGAGGGGTGCCCGTGGAGGGGTGGTTGAACAGTAGCCGATGGAGTAGCGCGCTGTGGAGGCTGTATGAACATGAGCCCATGGAGGCTGGAGGAGGTCGACGGTAGCCCGTGGAGGCTGGAGGAGGTCGACGGTAGAGATGAACAGTATCCCGTGGAGTCCCGTTTTGCGGTACGCCACACCCCTTCCGATGAACAGGACCCCCGTTTCGACCGTAGCGCTCCAACACAAGTCCGTTTCGTCCGTTTTGCGGTACGCCACACCCCTCCCGATCAACATGACCCCCGTTTCGACCGTAGGAGGTCCGTTTCGTCCGTTTTGCGGTACGCCACACCCCTCCCGATCAACAGGACCCCTGTTTCGACCGTAGGAGGTCTGTTTCCTCCGTTTTGTGGTACGCCAGACCCCTCCCGATCAACAGGACCCCGTTCCGAACGTAGGAGGTCCGTTTCCTTCGTTGTGCGGTACGCCAGGCCTCGTTTCCATCGCCTGTTCCATCCAAGCCCTCCCGATGAACACGACCACACATTCTGTTCTGACCCAGCTGGTTGGCTCCCACGCGTTCCGTTGCCTCCTGATGAACACGACGCATTCCGTTGCCTCCCCATGAACACGATGCATTCCGTTGCCTCCCCATGAACACGATGACGACGCTGTTTCTCCGTTCCGACCCAGCCATGTACACGAGCCATGGCCGTATGTATGCGCGAGTAGGCGTTCGAGACCCCGCCCGTATGTACACATACGTGGCCGTATTTTCTTTCTTGCACCCTGGCCGCTGTACATACGTGTACATGCTACGTGCGCGCCTCTACTACGACACGTACGCGCCTCTACTACGTCACGTGCGCGCCTCTACATCCACCAGTATATATGTGCGTACACATTCACGACCAGAATGACAACGCTACGTACGCTTCGACCAGGTGGGTCCCGACTGTCAGGCACTTCCTTGCCTGCGAAGATGTAGCTGGTTGGTCCCAGCAGTCAGGGGGCGAATTGTTTTTTTTCCGGACGCACTTCCTTGCGTGCGAAGATGTAGCTGGTGGGTCCCAGCAGTCAGGGGCAAATGTTTTTTTCATGAAATACGGTGGCCCGTCCGGTGGGTCCCCGCTGTCAGGTGGAGGAATACTTATTTTGCACGTAATAAGGAGGCACTTCCTTGCTGCGGCCGTGGACCTAGCTGTCAGCCTCTCCATGTACAGTCCACGTCCGATGGAAGTCGTTCCTTGACCATGTTGACCACGCCGTGCCGAGAGCACCAGGGCGGTGGATGACGGCGAGGCCTAGGAACGGGAAGATGCGGAGTCGGGGAAGACGCGACAGTGGATGCCCACGCGTAGAGGAGTACGAGGGTTCACTGGTTTGCTGCGGTGTGAGTCTGCCGTCGCCGCAGAATAATAGGGGTGTGGGTGAGTAGAGGGATGGCTTGGCCAGCGGTGGGAGTAGTAGGGGGCGGTGAGGCCTCCGTCGCATCGCAGCCGGCCACGGGGGTCAGGAGCACGAGGCACGACCGGCGCTGGTTTGGGCGGCTGGAGCAAGAAGACCAGAGGTAGAAGAAGCACTACGGTCGTTGGATGGACATCGTACGGTCACTGGAGCTAGAATCGTGCATATTCACTAAGTTGACAAAGCCCTCCGTCCCCATCAACTTAGTAGGCCCACAAGTCAGCCTGCCACTATATTGGGTCCCAGCTAACAGGGGGAGTATTCATTTTTTTGTCCATAATAAGGAGGCACTTCCTTGCGTGCAAAGATATAGCTGGTGGGTCTGAGCTATCAGCGGCGGTAACATTTTTTTCACGAAATACAGAGGCCCTTTCGGTGGGTCCCTGATGTCAGGTGGAGGAATCATTATTTTGCACGTAATAAGGAGGCATTTCCTTATGTGCGGCTATGGACCCAGCTGTCGGCCTCTCCATGTACAGTCCACTTCAGATGCATGTCAGTCATTGAACACGTTGACCAGGCCGCACCGAGAGCACCAGGGCGGTGGACGACGGCGAGGCCTAGGAAGGGAACGACACAGAGATAGGGAAGACTCGGCAGTTGTTTCCCACGCGGAGGGGAGTACGACTGTACGAGGGTTTACTGGTTCATCTGCCGTCACCGGAGAATAACAACAGGTGTGGGTGAGTAGAGGGATGGCTAGGCCAGCGATGGGAGTACGGTGGGGCGGTGAGGCCTGCGCAGCAGCACCGCTGGCCGCAGGGAGGAGGGAGCAGGCAGTCCCGCCGGCGCTTGTTTGAGCGGCTAGAGCAGGAAGAGCAGAGATTGAAGAAGCACGACGGTCGTTCGATGGACATCCAACAGTCACTGCTTGTGCATCAACCTTTTTTTAGGAAAACCTCAAATCTGTGGAAAACAACATATATCCCATCTGCCATTATTTCTAATAATTTACAGCCCATTTGCTAATTCTTAAGGTTTTTTTGGAGCCCATATTCTTTTTGTTAGCACTACAGCCCATATTGTGGCCACGGTTAAAAAATTATACGAAATTTTGCATATTTCGGTGCGGTCTGAACTATTTTTAATCCCGAAATTTCGACTCACATTCAAACTGATTTTAAAAATAAATGTATATCAATATAAAATCCAACAAATTCTCCACACATAAAAATTAATGTAATTTAAAATCTCGAAATGAAAAAAAGATATTTGAAACTAATTGCCGGTTTGATGTGTTTTAAAAATGTACAACCCATTTCTCATTACTGATAGGCCATTTTCTCGGCCAGCCAAATGAAGCTCTCCTCGTCTTGAAAGATTTGCAGCCCAACAGGCCTGACAAAGCGACTTACTTGGCAAATCACAAAAAAAATTGGGCTGTGGCCGTGGACCCAGCTGTCAGCCTCTCCATGTACAGTACTCTTCCGATGGAAGTCGGTCGTTGACCATATTGACCACGCCGCGCCGAGAGCACCAAGGCGGTGGACGACGACGAGGCCTAGGAAGGGGATGACGCGGAGCCGAGGAAGACGCGGCAGTGGATGCCCACGCAGAGAGGAGTACGAGGGTTCACAGGTTCGGCTGTGGCGTGAGGCTGCCATCGCCGCAGAATAACAAGGGGTGTGGGTGAGTAGAGGGATACCCTGGTGAGCGGTGGGAGTAGTAGGGGGCGGTGAGGCCTCCGCGGCATCACAGCCGGCCACGAGAGGCAGGAGCACGCGGCATGACTGGCGCTGCTTTGGGCGGCTGGAGCAAGAAGACGAGAGATTGAAGAAGAATACCGGCCGTTGGATGTAAATCCAACGCCTTCTTAGGCTTCGACCTACTAGCCCACATGTCAGCCAGTCCATTTGTTTTTTAGTCCATTTGGTGGGCTGGGTGAAACAATGATGTAGCATCTATGCAGCCCGTTTAAATCCCATTTGCATTTTTCTCGAAATCCGCAGACTTGCTGGGCTGGGTGAAAATATCATGTTGGGCTAGATGGAGAAATGTTATAAAAACATAAACACATGATTGCACGTCAGTAAAATCTTTGCAAGCTTATGTACGCAATCACTAGGAGTTAACTTGCCAAGTTATATATAAACAATTATTATTATTTTGTAAGAACTTTTAACTTACGAAATAAAATATCATTTTAATTTGATGAGTTAATAGTACGTGGGGTATTATTATTTTTAGGCTATACGTGGGATAGTTGAGTTGGTTCTAGGGGAAAGTACTAGGAGAAAACTCAGTTTACATCGAAAAAGAAAGTGGGAGAAAATTCAGAGACCTGCTGGGTCCACCTGAGGAGGGGATTATGTTGGGAGGAAGGAGATTCAAAGCACGGCAGCTGAGTGAACTAGTTTTTTTACGGACAAGTGAACTAGTTTACATACATAAGCAAATAGCCACTAAAAAAGCAATCAGGTTAATGGGTTCTTAAAAGAAATATTTCGGACAAAACAGATAATTACGACACATATGCTAATGCATGAAACACTCAGATGATAAAGGTTCTTATAAACAGATAAAGTACAACATCTACACCTTCCTGGCACGCTTGATCATGACGCTGCGGCTGTCCGTGTACTCGTCGGTTACGGGAAGAAGACACGCCCTCATGTCCAAGATCTGCCTGTACATGTCGTACCATGCGTATGCGTCCTTGGCCGCGTAGGTTATGTAGGCTAGATTCAGAGGTACCTCCCACGTGTTCAGGTCGTCTTCTTTCATGTTGGTGTATCAGGGGTCGATGATGGTCTCAGCGAGGTCAACCACGGAGTCCTTCTCCTGCCCGTTGCTGATGATCTTGTATTGCTTCTGGATGTCAACAAGCTTGTTGCACCAGATGGCCGAATCGTCGCGTTCGTCCTTCTTTCCACCGCAGCGAAGGTGCAGTCGGCGCTGCCGATGAAACGAGCGAATGCTCCAGAACCTGGTGCAGCCATAGGACTGAGGCGAGGCAGAGCTTCACCGAGTCCGTATCGTTGGTGTACATCACATTCAACTTGGTGCAGCCATAGGATTGAACGGCGAACTCAAAGGGGAACTCCTTGCTGAAGTCCATATCCAGCAGGCTCACCCCTCGGATCGCCATTGGAGTCTCTTCGAGTGAACGAGTGCGTAGGCGGCGGCAGCAGTTCGTTTTTCAGCTCTTGGGGAACTGGATTCAATAGTAAGCTGAGTGTGCACAGGAGACAACAGTTACTACCCCTCCCTCGTCCGCTGCACGCCCGGCAGAAGATGCACCCTCGGCCACACGTCGGTTCACAAGCGGGTCTGTATTGGTACTGTAATAACAGGAGTTAGTGGTCACTTTACTTAAATTTAATTAGCTTTAATAGAAATTTATGCTCAAAACAAGCAATGCATTCGCTCGTTCTATCAGTGCCACAAGATCAACATGCACAACAATTAGAATTATTATTCTCAGGACGCACACGATCAGCACATTTGTCGCACTTTCACAAAGATAATACTACCAAGTTTGAACTGTTTGTTATGGTTGTTGTCCTCTGCATCATCATGCCGTGTTTCCCAGCTTGCAAGATTCAGAACCAACAAATAAGATCCAAATAATAAGTACAACAAAGATTCCTACACATCTCATTAATTCCCAGCTTGCAAGATTCAGAACCAACAAATAAGATCCAAATAATAAGTACAACAAAGATGCCTACACATCTCATTGATTCCCAGCTTGCAAGATTCAGAACCAGCAAATAAGATTCAAATAATAAGTACAACAAAGATGCCTACACATCTCACTGATTCCCAGCTTGCAAGATTCAGAACCAACCCATTAGAGCCTTTTGATAAAGTGAATATCGGGATTAAATCCATCTTGGCTAGCCATGTCATACAATCGAAGAACTTGGCGAATGCTCTTGACCGTCACAACATCTGTAGTTGAGTATTCCTGTTTGCACAACATGTTTGCACAGCACAAACAAGGAGACAAGAGAGCATGATTTCGCTTTAATAGCGGCCTCCTTGAACTCAACCTCCAGCTCTACTTGGATGAGGTCTGCCTGGAGTTCCATGATTCAATTCATGCGCCTTTTTCTGAAGTTCACCTGAAATGAAGCAAATATTGCATCATTCAGCTAGCAAGAAGTACTTGCTCTTGTGAGCTGGCAGGTTCTTCTTTAGTAGTTGCACTAAAATTGAGGAACATTAAGGTTCGCTGTCTGGCTCATGTAAGGTGCAGCTATAATTTTCTTATCCTTTTGTGCAGTTCCACTAAAATAAAGTGCCATTGTGGTGACAGTGACGGCTCCATCTTGCAAAGGCTAATAAAATGTTGCACGAGATTGCCAGCAGAACTTGACGGAGATTTTGGAAACTCCAATCACTATTTTGTGCAGTTCCACCAAAATTGAGAGATGTTGCCCACGTGACATTTTAGTTGAACTGCATAAGACACTCATTCCAAAAAAAAGTGTTTTGTGCAGTTCACCAAAAGGTCACAGTAGCAATAAGGTGAAATGGATATCCCTATATGCACAGAAAGATAGAAAGTAAACAGTTGCTGGTCAATAAGAATATACGAAACATATACAAAATGAAAAGAAGCATATTAATTATGTTCATGGAAATCACGAAAGGACGGTAGAAATTTTAAAACGTTAGCAATGCTTCATGTTACCAGAAGCATTACGATCAACAATGAGATTCCTCAAATATGGGATTACTTTAATGGTGGCATTGCTTTACCAGACACAGTAAATCAACAGCAGCTAAAGAGTTGTTTTAAGGGCATGGGACCGTGGGGACACCAGGACACTCAGCAGCGTAAAGGAGCAACTTACTTATCATACTGGGGAAAATAGCAGGAGTGCCATTTGTAACACGGTTTAATTGCATCTTATCACTGGAGGCATTAGATTAACAATAACACTGGTTAGACATGTCCCTAAGGTAACAGTGTGATCGCTTCATTTTACATGCGCCCTTACATTAACAACAGCAAAAGGTTGGTATAAGGACATGCGACAGTGGACGCATCAGCACAATGTACCTACAAGGAGGCATAAAGTGGTGATGCCGAGTTTGTTCATGCTATGTGAGGGCAGCAAACCTAATCCTGGAGACCTTGTACTATGTGAGGGCAGCAAATCTAATCCTGGAGACCTTTTACTATGTGAGGGCAGCAAATCTAATCCTGGAGACCTTTTACTATGTGAGGGCAGCAAATATAATCCTGAGACCTTTTACTATGTGAGGGAAGCAAATCTAATCCTGAGACCTTTTACTATGTGAGGGCAGCAAATCTAATCCTGGAGACCTTTTACTATGTGATGGCAGCAAATCTAATCCTGGACATACTCTGTTTACTTGTCCACTAGCCGCCACTTTCTATCCTTTTTCAACCAATAATAGATATGTTCCTTATCCAGTTTGTACTGCATTTTCCCATTATTTCCCTTTTCAACCAAGAGACCGGTTGGGTATCCGGTCTCTACTACTTTCACCATATTATTTCCTCTTTGAATCAAGTCCTAAATTCATGCTACAACTTTCCCCCCTTTCTTTGTTGTTTGAACAAAGCCCTAGATTCAAATGCATGAAGTAGCTTTACCTCTAATAATACTAAAAATTTAGGTGGCTTTGGAAGAGCTGATGGGAGTAGAAAAAGATGCACATGCAGACACGTGGGGAGCTGGGGGAGTAGAGCAAGGCTGCTTTCGAAGAACTTATACCTGAGGGTCGCCGGGATGTCGGCGGCGGCAGGTCAGATCTGCGGACAATACAGCAGGGAGGAAGAAGGGTCGGAGGACCTCCTGAGCCGGCGCTGTGTTGGAGAGAAAGGCACGGGCAGAGGATCGGGCCCCTCCGGCAGCTGTGGGTTTCCTCCCTCGGCGGCGATGACCGCGTGAACGATGCATGCGGTCGCCAGCACCGTCTAGAAACGCTGCGCGGTGTGGGGCCACATGCCGGTGCCTTGGATGATTTGGCACAGCCGACTGCCGCTCGCGTCCATCGCCTCCATAGGTGCTTGTGGCTTCTGGTCACTTGGTCTTGGATTGGAGTGAGCAGTGTTGCGCAGAGACGTGGGAGTAGATGGATTGGAGTGGTGGGGCTATACTAGCAAGTAGTTGTACGTACTAGTACAATAGTGGGCTCACATAGCAATTTTGTCTCATGTAAGAGCCTGACTATATGCGTGCTCCAATGTTCGCAACTGCAACATTCGGTTTGCGCTTGGCTCTTCGCCTCTTCGAGAAGACGAAAAATGATGTTACTACTACTGCTTCTATAGTGTCGAATCCACTGCTGCATGTCCGTCCACCGCGAGCGGGACGGATAGCTTGTTGTAGAAGTACTACTAAGCAAAAGCCTGTCCTCGTTTGCGAGGAACCGCGCGCATGGGTGAGGGAGAAGGCGTGTAGTAAAATCAAGCTTCTCCTCGTTGTACGAGTTGACGCGACACATCATAGCACTGCCCCCACATGCTTGCCTCTAAACTTGGCTGAAAGACCCGCAGTGTACAATATATTTGTTGCAACCTCTAACACTTACCCACCACAAATTAAAATATATGTGGCCGTATGCATCTTTCTGATGCAGAGGCCGGGGAGTCCCCCCTTTTTGAAAAAAACAAATTAAAATATATATATTCCTGTCTTGACTAGATGAGCGTGCAAACTACAATCACCAGGGTGTCAGGTAGGGCCAGAACACTATTTTATTTTTTAGAAAAAACTTCGAGACAGCCACATAGCATGGAGCCGACCCTAATGATTTTAAGCTTACAGGCACGGTACACGCTATCCTAGACTACTCTACACATGATACTGCCACACGAGTGTCCGGGCTGCGCTTGGCTCTTCGTCTCTTCGGGAAGTCGAACAATGATGGAGTACTACTGCACTGGAGGAGTACTACAGTACGCTTCTGGCCATCTGACACCGATTGAATTGCTGCATGTCCACCGCGTGCGGGAGGGAGAGCATGTAGCGAAAGCTTCTCCTAGTCTTGCCAGCCACCACGCTCATGGGCGTGGGAGGGACGCTCCTGCCTTTGCGTGTATGACAGGTGGGCCTGACAGGTGTGTGGCCAACCTGTCATACAGCCAAAGGCAGGTCAGTTAAGTCCACGAGGGAGAGGATAATCAAAGTTCTCGTTGATGTACGAGTTGACACGACACATCAAAGCACTGCACTCGATATATTTCAATAATTTGCGTTTACCGATGCATTAATTACAATGCATGCATGCATGCCGTGACTCTCCTTTTGATACTCCCTCCGGTCCTTTTTACTCTGCATATTAGGTTTGTCTGAAGTCAATCTCATCCAACTTTGACCAAATTTATACAAAAAATTATTAGCATTCACATAACAACATATTTATTATTAGATCCATCTCGAAATATATTTTCATATTATATTTATTAGATGTTGTAGATGTTAATATTTTTTAATATAAATTTAGTCAAACATAGCAAACTTTAATTTCAGACAAAGCTAATGTGCGGAGTAAAAAGGATCGGAGGGAGTACTTGCATGTGTTGATTTAATGCACCTTGAAGTAGTATAAAATTATGTGACGGTAAAGCTTTGTAATACCCCGGCCCAAGTCGAGAGATGGTTGTGCGCGAGGAGGGCGAGATCATGCAGACCGAACAGGACCCGACGATGGAGCTCTCTAAGGTCTCGATGGACCTCACCGTGCTCCACTGCCCCTTGTGCCTCCCCCTTGATGCCTCCAGTGTATGAGGTTCGAATACACCTCGTCCGTTCGGCTGATTGAGCTAGGTGCAGGTTTCTTGATTGATGTGCTGTTCGATTGATTTCTGTAGTGCAAGGGAGGGCACCTGGCCTGCGCGGACTGCCGCGTCGAGCGCCCCGGGAACCAGCGGCAGTGCCAGAAGTGCGAGCGTGGCGGTGGCTTCGACGTGCGGAACACGGCGGTGGACTCCGTCCTTTCGTCGGTGAGGGTGGAGTGCCCACACGAAGGCTGTGGGCTCTATGTCACTTACCACAAGCTCGCCGATCACCAGAGCGTGTGTCCGCTCGCGCCCTGCAAATGCCCCGTGCCCGTCTGTGGCTACGAAGGCCCGCCGCCGGCACTCTACCACCACATCAGCACCACGCATCCCATTCCCGTGCACAGGATCCAGTACGGCAAGGTGCTCCAGCTGCAAGTGCCACTGTCGGAGCCACGGCTCTTGTTGTTCACGGAGGAGGACCGCCGCATGTTTTTCTTGGTCGGCAGCGTGCTCGACATCGGCGCGCCTATCACCGTGTCGGTCGTCTGCATCAGAGCGGGGGCGTCCCCACTGCCGCACTACGTGGCCAAGCTGTGGGCGAACGGCCCGCCGGGGGAGCCCAAAGGCACGACCGACGCCGTCAAGGTGGAAATGGAGGTGACAAGCAGCAAGGATCCCGGCGACGTCGACGTGCAGGAGCTGACCTTCTTGACAGTTCGGCCCAAGCTGCTGGCCGGGGCTAAGCTTGTGTCCTTCCACATTCAGATTGACAAGCTCACGTCCTAAATGTTTCTACAGTGCCTTCTGTTTATCTTGGTAATATGCTAATCTAGGGATTACCTTGGTCTACTTTAGCTTAAGAAATGGTGGGTTTTGGTGGCGATGCAGCAATTACTTCGACATCAGATCAGTAATTTCCAACAGTCGAACGGATATTTTGTGTCTGTTGGATATAAAGTTCCTTTGGGTAAGAAGTAGTACTTGTCATCAAAATGGATAAAAGGAGATGTATGTAGACGTATTTTAGTTCTAGATACGCCCCTTTTTATCCATTTTGATGACAAGCACTCCCTCCGTTCCACAATACATGCCTTCCATTTGTCAAAATATAGATGTATCTAGACATGTTTTAGTATATAGGTACATCCATGATAGAGCCAATCGGATGGTTGAGAACACTACAATTCGTAGCTACAGATGCGTGTGCGACTCCCAGATGTAGAGGCCAGGGGTCATCATCCTCCTTTTCGAGAAAAAAACAGACGTGTGTGTGAGAGGACGAGTGCGTGCGTGCACCTCTTCTCTTCCTGTATAACGTACTACTAAACTCAGAGTACAAGTTTTTGTGGGTGGCACGATGGTGCGTGCGAGAAGTCCCAGGAGATAGGTTTAATGCATCTGAAAAAAGACTAGCCTAGAGCTCGCCACACGGCTATTCCTGTTGAACGCCCCATTAACCGTAAGATATGTATACGACGGTGCCAGTTATTGCACGTACACAACAGTACTCCCTCCTTTCCGGTTTATAGGGCTTAATTCAGAAATCCCACCAACCAAGATGGTGAGTGGTGGAATATTTTTTGTAGTTTGCAAAAGCACCTAATTAATGCTCTTGTTTTTCTCAAAAAATTATGTTTATCAATGCATTAATTGCAATGCATGCATGCATAAAGTACATGCATTGGTCAATTTTCTCTTAGTACTTGCATGCAATGATTTAATGCACCTTGGAATCTGAACATGTGTTGGGGAACAACCAAATTGAGCCTTATAAAATGGAAAAACTAAAATTTTGAGATAAGCCCTATGAAATCGGAAAGGAGGGAGTAGAAAAAGAAGTACTCCATCCGGGAATAGTGCCGCACTTTGAAACTAGAACCGTCAATAAATTTTGAGCTTGCGTCTCGTCACATTCCAAATTACTCCATGCTATATTGAATTGCAAACCTGTTCACACCGATCACAACCTAAACGATTTCTCACTTAGGAGCCTATTAGTACTCGGTTATAAATACTAGTATGCCCAAGATGACTGCACATTCCTCCTCAACTCCTCATCCACAATTCTCTGTCAAAAAAAACTCCTCATACACAAAAACAAACAAGTCATTCAGCATCCTTCCCTTGCGTCTGCCATGGCCAGCGTGAGTTCTGGGTCGAGAGATTGCCACCAGGGAGAGGCGAGCATGGAAGCGGAAGCATGAGAGATGTCCCGCCTCACTGCGAGAGCAGCCAACATGTCCCGCCGCGCGGAAGTAGCAGCACAGAGGTCCCGCCACGCCGCTGAAGCAGCACGGAGGTCCCGCCGCGCCATCGATGCAGCAGACTGGTCCGGCCGCGCCGCGGAAGCAGCAGAGATGTCCCGCCGCGCCATGAATGCAGTAGAGATGTCCCGCCACGCCGTGGTGGTCTGGGAAAATTTCTTGCGGGCAGGCGACGACTGTTACAGGCGCATGCATGCGATCGTCCATAGCCGGCTGGGCGAGGTTGTAGGATGACATGAAAGCATCGTTTGAACAAGCTACCGGCGTCATCCGGCAACTAAGGAAGGGAAATGAGAGGCTCCGGGCCGAGCGCGACCTGCTGAGGGAGAAGATCGTCCGAAGTGCAGACCAGTAGGAGGAGACCAGTGCCTTGTTGAAGAGGACCGGCGTCATCGTCAAGAAACTTATGGACGAGAATGACATGCTCCGCAACGAGCACCAAAGGCTGGTGGAGGAATCCGTGGATGTTCTCAAGCAGCGTCTTGAGGACACGAAAGAGCTCATCGCCACTTGCCGCGGAGACTAGTTACCGCGGCCTGCAGCAACGCATCAAGAAAGTAGAGATCAGCGAGCCAGATCCTTGTCTTCCTTCTTCTTTTGTCCTTGTGTATTTCGGGCATAGCCGCATGTGGCTTTTTTTAATTATCTTTCTAATTATGTAAGACAATTAATCATCCTTATCTTTCTATGGAAGATCAATGTTGCGAGGCTGGAATGAAGAAAACTCTTGTTGTGGCGACCCTGGCGTTGCTGTTCTTCTAGTTGCTGCTGGGCTTCCTTCAGTTTCCTGGTTTCTTTTGATGTAATAATCGGTTTAGGATGTGGATTGTATCGTTGGTTGTGAAATGTTGGGTTCTAGCGTGGATGTTTGGCCTTTGTGGTCTCTTGGGATGTTGCGATTTTAATATGGTAGATTTTAGTCCATCATGTTAGGCTGGAGTTGTGCTGAACTTCTTGTGAATTGTGGTGGTTTTCAGTAATGAAAATCGTAAGGGGAAAGCCCTTCTTTGATCAAAAAAAATAATCGTCCTTATATATTCATCAGTCTTGCTATAAGTCGCAGTAGATGCTATATAGGTTCGTCGGATCTTACATCAAGATCCGTGCTTTCAGATTTTCTTTTTTCTCTCTTAAATCTCAGTCGAGTGAGACATAGCCACGCCATTAAACAGAGGCTCGGGTGCCATTAATGGAGACCTTGGGAGAGAGGTGGACAGAAGATGGAGGTCAAAGGGCTCTCTTCCCAATAAGCACGCGCAGGGGTCTGATCGCACGCCTCTCGTACTCAAATAGCTACCCTGCACGGCGCCTCCTAGCTAATAAAAAATGGGGACGCATGGCGGCACGTAAATGGTACTAGTAAGTAGAACGCCCACGGTTTCAATAATACTTGTGTTTCCGATTGTAACGTGATAGCACTTGTTCCAAAATGACTTTGTTGATTGTTAATGTGTGCGCCTTCGCAAATCGGACTGCAAATTTACCACAACATGTTGGTGCCATGTCATGGCACCAAGCCAAGTTTCATTATTTTCATGCATGTTTTGGATTTACAGGAATTAAAAAACTAAGTTTCTCAATGTTTCCAACCCAGCCACGACGCCCAGAATTTTGAATTTCATTCCCATTTCTTGCATGGAACCTAGAAATTTACCCGAGGACACACATGTGATTTTTCAACCAACTTTGGTGCACTGGAACATGTGCTTGTATTTCAAATTTGAATTATGCACACAAAGGTGACACGTTCCCTCCCAGAACCACGAGCCTTCTAGAGAGAAGCTCCGATTTGCAAGAAGCTTATACCAAAATTTGTTCCTATTTGGCCAATTTTTTTACCATGGCATGGTACTACCATGACATGACACCATGCCAAGTTTCATGATTTTGAAACCAAGTTTCTCAATGTTCTCGACCGAGCCACGATGCCCAAATGTTTGAATTTTATTCTCATTTTTTGCATGGGACCTACTCCCTCCTGCCATCTATATAGGGCCTAATGTGTTTTTCAAGACAACCTTTGACTATTGACAAGACTAATAGCACATGAGATGTATACTATGAAAACTATATTATTGGAAGCTCCTTTGACATACAAATTTTAAGGTATGTTTTGTGTAAGTTGCATGTCATATATTATTGCTCTAACGTTTGGTCAAAGTTAGCCTCAAAAAACGCATTAGGACCTATATAGATGGAAGGAGGGAGTAGAAATTCACCCGAGGACACAAATGTGATTTTTCAACCAACTTTGGTGCACGGGAGCATGTGCTTGTAGTTCAAATTTGAATTATGCACATTAAATGGCCAAAAACTCAATTAATGTGTAAATAAGGCCAAACGAAGCCAGAATAATTCCAAAATTTAACAGGGCACTCATGTAGTTCTATGTTGCCTTTGTAAATAAACTCAAGGGGGACAACGTATATCGTTTCGCACTCAAAGGTGGCACGTTCCCTCTCAAAACCACGAGCCTTCTTGAGAGAAGCTTTGGTTTGCAAGAAGCTTATAGCAAAATCTGTTCCTATTCGGCCAATTTTTTTACCCCAACATGGTAGTACCATGACATGACATCCATGCCAAGTTTCATGATTTTCAGACGTGTTTTGGATTTACAAGAATTTTAAAACCAAGTTTCTCAATGTTCTCGGCCGAGCCACGATGCCCAGATGTTTTAATTTTATTCTCATTTCTTGCATGGGACCTAGAAATTCACCCGAGGACACAAATGTGCTTTTTCAACCAACTTTGGTGCACGAGAGCATGTGCTTGTAGTTCAAATTTGACTTATGCACATTAAATGAACAGAAACTCAATTAATGTATAAAAAACGACAAACGAACCCGGAATAATTCCAAAATTTAACAGGGCACTAATGTAGTTCTATGTTGCCTTTGTTAAGAAACTCAAGGGGGGCAGCGTATATCGTTTCACACTCAAAGGTGTCACATTCCCTCTTAGAACCACGAGCTTCCAAATCGGCCTAATTTTTTACCACAACATGTTAGTGCCATGATATGACACCATGCCAAGTTTCATGATTTCCAGGCGAGTTTTGGATTTACATGAATTTAAAATCAAAATTTCTCGATGTTCTCGGCCGAGTCATGACGCCCAGATGTTTGAATTTCATTCTCATTCCATGGGACCTAGAAATTCAACCAAGGACACACATGTGATTTTTCAACCCACTTTGGTGCACCGGAGCATGTGCATGCAATTCATATTTAGATTATGCACATTAAAAGTCTAGAAACTCAATTAATGTATAAAAGGCCAAATGAACCCGAAATAATTCCAAAATTTAATAGGGCACTCATATAGTTCTATGTTGCCTCTGTAAATAAAATCAGGGGGAGGCAGCGTATATTGTTTCGCACACAAAGGTGACACGTTCCCTCTTAGAACCACGAGGCTTGTTGAGAGAATCTCCGGTTTGGCAAGAGGCTTATACCAAAACTTGTCCTAATTTAGCCAAAAATTATACGTATGAAAACATGGTTTATATTATCCCAAACATCTCGCTACCTAGACCAATAATGTACTATGATTTGAATTCAACATAAAATGGATACAAATATTTGAATTGGAGAGCGTATGGTACATGTAGTTCATAGTGAAATATGATTACTGCTATATGTATCTTTTTTGTTATCAAGATAATATTTAAATTATTGTATAACTTGACAACAAAAGTATTCAAATAAGGAAAATTGATTCAATTTTAGTCCATATGGTAGACGACAATATATATGTTCACATGGTGGAGTAAAATGTTCATATATGATGGAAGATCAAAATGTACGACTACATCAATTATAAACCGCAAGGTCACCTAACGATATATTCGAATTCAACATAACGTGGATTCAAAAATTGAAATTCGAGATCATGGCATCTGTAATCATATAAAAAGGGACATTACTCTTTCTTTGGTGGGAATTGATTTGCTTTTTGTTGTTGTTGAGGGAAGTGCGAATCGATTTGGTACTT
The DNA here is from genome assembly GCF_003073215.2 of Triticum urartu. NCBI lineage: Eukaryota > Viridiplantae > Streptophyta > Magnoliopsida > Poales > Poaceae > Triticum > Triticum urartu. Next base: position 391,957,702 of record NC_053024.1, read on the forward strand.
TGCAGGGTAATCTTGTTCTCCCGATTTTTTTACATTTTTCTTGTAGTTTTTTCAATGGCATCTATAGCAATATAGTAAAAGGGGACATGAATCTCTTGTGTCTTGTATGAATTGTTTTTTTACACGTTAAGATTGTTCTACCGGACAAGGAATCCTGCCTTGAAACTCCCTCTTCTTCAACCCGCGCCGCGCCTTGTTATCCTGAAATTTGGACGCGCGCGAGAACTCCCTCATCCAAAATCGCTCCCGCAGCCCAGACACGCGAAATCCCCCTTCTACCCCTCAGCTGGAAATGAAGCTCCATGTCGCGGTGTCAAAACCGATGGGGGTACGCTGGTAACTTACCCTACATTTCGGACAAGTGCGTCCCTAAGCTTGGCGCAACAGCTCGCCGTCCCTCATCCACCGCACCGGATGAGGATCCGTTGTCGATCTCCTCATCCCGCCGGATCAGCCGCCCCGTCCTCCACCTCCAAGGAGCTGCCCTGACATTCGCCTCATCTATCGTGGCACCTCAATCCCCACAGCGCCGTCTTGACCTGCCCCACCGAAACCGCAGCACCCTCACCAATTCCTCCGATGAAGCCGAGGCCAACACGGCGCCACCAAGGAGGTTCTGCACTCACCGCTGCATTTTATCTTTTATTCGATCTCACGGGGCTGCCAGTGCTCGATACCAGGCAGACATGGCGTGTCTCCATCGATGGCGCCGTCGCCAGCCACATCATCCACGGCATCTCTCCCCCATGTCATTGCTTCCTCGGCGGTGACTTCCACAACGACACTAGCTGCAGCTGCTCCAGCTCTCGCTCGCGTTGCGGCTCTGTTATTGCTGTCTGTCGCACTGCTGCACTGCTCCTGCTTTCATTTGTGCCGCTGCTCTGCTCTTGCTCTCACTTGTGTTGCTGCTGCTGTTGCACGACCTCCGGCAGCTACAGGAGTTGCTGCTTTAGCACTCGCTCGCGGTGCTACTGCATGACTTGCTCTCTGCTAGTGCGTTCCCTGCTCGAGCGTCTGCTGATTTAGATCACTGCTTCTCTGCTACTAGTGCTCGAACGCCCTAAACATCTATTGCAATGCTCTGTTACTAGTTCAATCAGTTTCGACAGTAAAATTCAGTTTCGACTGTGAAGTTCATTTTCTTCAGTTAAGTTCAGAGTGAACAGTACTTATAGCATCTGTCGGAGCGGCCGTGGCGCGGCTGATGCGTTTTACATCTAGCACTTTTTGGTGATGTATTTTACATCATCTATTGCAGATGATATTAGGGTCCCACTTCAGATTAATGTTGTCTGTCTTGTCATGCTTCAGCCTCGTCGTCGTACACCTTAGCGGAGCTGCTCCAACGACGAAACCGTCCATCACAGCGGAGCAGTACCTTCGGCGCCGTTTCCAGAGGCCTCGGATCTTCTTCCCCGCCTCCGACAGTCACACCAGCATCATCACCATCCTCCACGTCCAACCCAGTGATGATGAGGTCCACAAGGCTATGCGAAAGAGGTTGTACACTCGTCACATCACTTTGTTTCTCCATTCCTCTGTTCTTCCAATTCATGTGAGCCAAATACCCAGGTTGACTGAAATCCTATGTTTCCAAATGCTCTATTTGGCACGTGCATTCCTATCATATTCCTGTGTTTTTCCTGTCCTTGCATTTATAGAATCCTCCAATTCTAAGGAGCCCTTACAGATTTACTTCATTTTCAGATAGGTGTCAAAGAAAACTCTATGTGTTATGTCCTGCTCCTGCCGTGTCGTCATCCACCCCACCTGAGGTGCACCATCGACAGAAGCATTCACTGGAGCAGAGATCCCCCCTGCAGACTTCCTTTCGCCGCCTTAGATCATCTTCCCCATTGCCAGTAGCCACGCCAACTGCATTACCATCATCAACTGAGTAGATGAACCTGAGGACTACACAGTTCCGGAAGAGAGGTCGTAGTCTTTCGTGTTTGCTTATGTTATACATAGGTTATTATTACCTACTACTTTATCATTCAATCTTGAGTTTTGAATTGCCCATGGGTCTCGTATCGAGCTAGCAACGAATAGTATCTGTCTACTATCTGGTTCATCTGGGGTCTTCTATGTGGTTCATGTTGGGTGGGCAACAAACAATAGATGATCCATTGTCTATCTTTTTAAACTGAAGCTATAATCTACCTGCTATCATTAGTTTTGGATCCATCCACTCGTTTGCTACCATCAGTCTTGATTTTTGCATGCACCCCTTAGGCCTTACAAAATCTAACTATTTTTTTATTATGCATGTCAGATATTGTACATAATCGTACTGAACATGTAGAGAAAAAGAGAAGACCGTTGCGTCCAAATACAATGTCATGCAGACACCGCTCCATGGTGGGCGAAGTGGGCCCCCTCCTGCATTTCCAGATTGTATTCCAGAGGAAGATAACTGTTCAGATGGAGATTCGGAAGGAGCCGACCATGCCTGTTTACCACCTGAGGTGTTTGCTCTAACCTGGCATGCTGATGTTGGTCATATCATGCATATGGCTCCTTGCATTGCTTACATTATACATCTTATATGTCATCAGCTTAGTTTAGATATGCTTTGTGTGAATGCCACCTGTTTGGTTTCTATATCATACTCCCACCATTCCTAAATATTTTTCTTTTTAGAGATTTCAACAAGTGACTACATACGGAACAAAATGAGTGAATCTACACTCTAAAATATGTCTATATACATCCGTATGTGGTAGTCCATTTGAAATCTCTAAAAAGACAAATATTTAGGAACGGAGGGAGTATATGGGAATTATGCAATGCCATCTTCTTTAGCCAGGCATCATATACGTGAATCATGCAATGCCATCCTGTTTAGCCAGTCATCGTATATGTGAATTGTATCATGCCATATTTTTTTCCATAATGTATTCCATTTATCAACAATGTTTATACATTCATCTACTCTTCTTGTGCATCAGCCATTTGAGTCGGTCATGAGAAAATCTGGAGTGAAAACAAGGTCTTCTGAGCAGTCAGTGCTACCTGTTGATGCAGATTTCTTGCTGGTTATAGATATCTCCTTAGAGGAGGATTCAGAGAGAGATGACCAGTCGTATCCCCCCCCCCGAGGTGCATGCTCTAACTTGGCTGGGTTATATTGCTCATATCATGCATATGGTGTCTTGCATTGCCATGCCATCTGCTTAGATTACACATGCTTTGTGTGAATGCCTCCTGTTTGCTTTCTATATCAGATATGTGAATTATGCAATGCCATGTTTTTCAGCCAGTTATCATATATGTGAATTATGCACCGCCATGGAGCCAGGCATCATGTATGTGAATTATCTCATGCCATCTTTTTTTTCATTACGTATTCCATACAATCTGTGTATATTGAACTACTCTTCATGTGTATCAGCCATTTGAGCCGGTTATGGAAAAAGCTGGAGTGAAAACAAGGTCTTCAGAGCAGGCAATGGTACCTGTTGAAGCATATATCTCGATGGTTAAAGGGAGCTCCTCAGAGTAGGATTCAGAGACAGATGACCAGTCCTATATCCCACCTAAGGTGTATGCTCTAAGTTGCAATGTTTATATTTCTCATATGATGCATATGGTGTCTTGCATTGCTTAGTTTAGACATCATATGCACAATATTGAATTCTATCTGCTTAGTTTAGAGATCATACATGCGAGTGCCAGCTGCTTAGTATATGAATCAATTATGTCAATTATATCATGCCATCCTGTATACTTAGACAACATGTATGTGAATTATTTCATCCCAACCTATTTTAGAAAGACACCATATAGTTTTGTCATGTCATCCTGTTTAGGTACTCATCATATGTTGAATTATGCCATTATATCATGTTAAGTTATCCATCATATATCTGAAACTGTGTCATACTATCCTGTTTAGTTAGGCATCACATATGTGAAATTGTGTCATGCTATCCTGTTTGGTTAGACAACATATATGTGAATTACCACACCTGTCTATCATACAATGTTTGTACGTTCAATTTCTTTTCTTGTTTATCAACCATTTGAATTGGAGGGGGTGATGGCAGTATCTAAGGGAGAAAAAACCCGTTCTTCACAAAAGACAGTGCTACCCGTCGATGCAGATAGAACCATGGTTGTACTGGCCCACAAACTAGCCCCACCACACATAATCGAGACTCTTCCAGATTGCACACTTACACCGTTGGGCAGAGAACCAGCTACAACCCATCTAACCACAACCCTAGCGGATAGTAACCCACTTATAGTTGACAAAGCACCATGTCCACCACAGAATACCCCCACACGAGCAGTTCGTAAAGCTACTGCAGTGCCCACAGAACGAAGACCACCACAGCTAACCCAAACTCTACATTTAAAGCAGAAGAGCAACTGTTCTCAGGTCAGATTCTATAGCTATGGTCCATACTCCTTTGCTGTTGCATCACTGTATTTACTCATACCAACTACTTTCGAATTTGAAGGATCCAATTGAAACTCCAATGGTGCAACAGGTATGTTTTAAACCTATTTCTTTAACTGGATTGGTGTTCTAACTTCTTGCTCTATGTTGATTTCAGTTTAAGTTGTATAAACAGTTATGTTCTCATGTGATGCACATTACAAGTGCTGCCAATGCTGTGTAGTTTCTCACACTTATATTCTGTCTATGCTGCCGTGTCTTAAAAATATTGAGTTGAACTGTGTCTCTATCTTGATTAGGGAACATAAACAAGAATGATATGGACAATACAGTGACCATAGTACATAGATATATGTTTGTTTCATGTTGTTATCCTGTCCACCTTACTACTGAACCGGTTAGCAAAATGAGTTTCATATACTACAAGCTAAACCTGTGATGTGTCTGCTTGTTTCTCTTGTAGTATGCAAACAAAATATTGGAGAAGAGCACCCCCACTATGCAATGGTAGAGAAAGTAATGCATATAAGGTTCAAGATAGTGAGACAACCCTGTTGTTCTCCAAGAAAGGTGATAAAAATGATCTTGTAGACAGTGAGAAAACCCCACAGTCCTGCGTTGATGTAGTGTTCGAGTTACTGGCCCGTACCGCTGGCACAAGCTCTTCAAACTCGCTGCCTAAATCACTTCGGCTTCTTTAGTCTCAGCTAAAAGCTGAAAGGCATCAGTCAGCTGTGCTGTGGCAAGAAGCCGAATGACTGAGGAAGTCCCTGCAGAATTCAGATGTGTCCTTTCTTGTGCAACAGTAAGCACTCGAGGATTTAAGCGCCAAACAAGAGAAAGTTAATAAGCTTGCTAAGCATCTTGCCAGCATTATGGGTACCCAGGATATTGTTTCTTGAACTCTTCTGAAGTGGTTTCAATTCTGGACCAGTTTTGCTGCGGCGTTTATATGCTGCTTTGTTCCCTATATTTGCACTGGTGGCAAACTTTGATGCCCAGTGGATGTAATATGTGTAATAGCCGTGATAGCCTAGCATAAGTTGCTTGCTTATTTATTTCCTTGTTGTCTTGTTTATTTGTTTGCTTGTAGTCAGTGCAGTTCTTTTTCCGCGGTTTGCTACTGGCTGCAGTAACCTATTTTTGAAAACTAGGCCATAATAGCCATGGGATAATATTTATTGTAGTGACACTAGGCCTCCTACGGGCCGTAGAAACAGTGGGCCTTCTACGTGCCGTAGAAACAGTAGGCCTTCTACAGGCCGTAGAAACAATGGGCCTTCTATGGGCCGTAGAAACAATGGGCCTTCTATGGGCCGTATCATCAATGGGCCTTATACGGGCCGTATGATCGATTGGCCAAACATGGGCCAATAACAGGCCGCATTATGGCCGTAAACGGGCTAGAGTTGGTTAATAGGCCGTATTTGATGACGCTATGAAAACGGCCCAACGTATTAACAGACCACAAACGGGCCGACTATAACCACGAGCTGAATTTGGCCCACAAGCAGAAAATGATAGTAACGAGCCGTAAGTAAACGAATGCTGGAAATGAGCCCAAGAATAAATGGGCTCTGAGAAGTCCGAAAGATAACATGGGCTGGAAACGGCCCAACGGAATAACGGGCCGTTAATGGGTATAAAGTGATACACTGTTCATTACGGGCCAGTTTCACCACGGGCCGTTAATGGGTGTAAAGTGATACACTGTTCATTACGGGCCAGTTTCACCACGGGCCATTAATAGGCCAAGAGTTACACAGGGCCTCATATGGGCCGAAAGACGTCATGGGGCATACATGGGCCAGAAGTGAAAACGGGCTAGAATCATATTGGATGGCCCAGATGATGCTACTGGGCCTAATTCGGATAGGGCGTAACGGGCCTTGGGTTAGCGGGCTATAAATGGGCTATATGCGAACATGCCGTTAACAGGCTTTCCATGGGCCGGCCCGCCACCTTTTGACCAAGTCAAACGGGCCGCCTTTTCACAGGAATGGGCCTCTGTTGGGTCGTGCCACGTGTCGACGTATCATAGGTGTCTTCTGTCCAATGAGTGGATGACATCTATCCCAACGATGAGCCGACACGTGTTTCCTCCAGCCAATGATGATTTTACACATGGAAAATCCCCATTGGTCGGGGCTGTTAACCGGTTATCGGATCCAAAACCCGACCCGATAGCTTAACGGTGTTCCGTTACGGTGGATGCCACGTGTCGGTCACCCTTGACGAAAACACTTCTGTGACGCGTGATTTATCGTCATGGAAGTGCACACTTCCGTGATGATAATTTTGGTAATGTCATGGAACACTTCTACGACAGCACAGGTATGACTATCTTGATTCTGTCATAAAATCATCATGGATGTACATGCATGACAAAAAACACGACCTACTGTGACAAACACATATCATCACGGCAGTGTATTTTTTTTGTAGTGTGGACGAACGACGTTCCAACAAAGCCGATCTACTGCCATGACACTCTCCCGGCCACTCCGACCAACTCTCCTTTGGGCTAAGTCATGGGTGGCCCCGTGCCTACCAAAGGCATCAAGGGCCACCGTCTTGGCAAAACAATAAACGGTCCCAAATGGGGACATGTGCACATAACCAAACTCGGGCTCACAATGCTTATGCCGTCCTACCTGGCCAAGGTAGCGCCCGCGCATAACCTTCCCTCGTTGGAGGCACCGGCGAGAGGCATGACAATAGACCTAGTTAGGACCTTCCCATAAAAGGCAAATGTGGCTGCACTGGTCAGCTCGATATGGTGGCACCATGACTCAGGCAACAGTTGTTGAAGTTCATTTAAGTCTGGTTAAACTTGAATGCAAATGATGCTGAGTCATACAATATAACTTGATGCAACTAGAATGCATGAGCATGATATCAACATGAGTATGGATGTGCAACCATAATAAATCATCGAGCATAACAACAAAGAAGCATATATCCGAATGAGCATGGCATACTGACGAGCATAACATTACCTATGAGCATAGCATGACCACTAGTCTCATAAATAAATACCATGCAAGAACATATCAAAAATACTACCAAGTAAGCATATAACCAGCTAGATGCAAGGGAACATGCATAATCACGGTACTCGGTAACAGATGATAGTCATTCTTTGAAGAACATGACCAACACCAACATGTAATACTACCAAGCATGACATACGACAGAAATACTAGCAACTAGTACATGATAACCAGGTGCATAAAAACATAGCATGAAAGTAAACACAAATCCATAACCATCACCGAAGCAACGATAACCGTATCAAAACAAGCAGACATTTATTAAATATTCAAGTTGAAAACATGGCTACTACATGGACATCATGCAAGTGGGTGTTGTGGCTTGCCTGGGATGAAGAAACCACCGGGGAGGAGTGTAGAAAGATCGCGGAAGGAATCGCCGGAAAAGTTTCTCTCCTGAAGGGGGCTGATTTGGGGCAAGGGCAATAAGGTCATTTTAAGTATGTCAAACCATAGTGAAAATGTTACCAATATTTAGGTCTCGATGAGACGAAGAAGTGGGCTTTGGATTCACCTTAAACCGAGTTGCGAGCAAGAAGTTGTGATAGTTTTTCTGCCAGGGACCTATCTGTGAAATGTTTTCTGCAAACAAGCCCCTGACTGAGAAAACTGAAAACGCATTCGGGAATAATACGCTTTCTGCATAAGAAAACACACTTTCTGCCATAGTACATCAAAAATATGCTTTCCAATGAGGAAAACACATTTGTGCCTGAAGAACAACTGAAATGCGCTTTTAGGAGGGAGAGACGTATCTTATAGAGTACACTTCCACTTAAATGACGTGGCAGTGGCGGGGCCGTCTCCTGTCTCGCTGACTGGTGGGGCCCACCACTGACTCCTCTATCTCCCGACTCCTTCTTCTTCCTCCCAATGTATAGGGGCGGGATGACGCCGATCGCTCCCGACGAGGCTCGCCGACGGAGTAGGCCACCTCTCGAGGCGTGTGGCATTCCGGCGAGATCAGCGGACCGAGGCGGTTCCGTCCAGGCAGGACACAGCCGTTGAGGAGCTTGGGGTTGGGCGAGGCACTGGCCGTAGAGGACGACGGCCACGGTGAAGATGGACTCGGCGGTAGGGCCGCGGGGAAGAGGAGTGGAGGCGCGGGGTCGATCTGGAATGGTGGTGTAGGGCTCTGGTGATGGCCAAGAGGATAGGGAAGGCTTGGTTGCCACAAATTTAGGTGGGCACCGACGGCGGTCATGGAGGCCATTGGAGGGCTCGGGAGCTCCTGGAGCTTGTTGGAGAGACTGGGCAGGGTTCTGGGAGGTGGTGGAGGCGAGTGGTGAGCTCGGAGGGGCTAGGGTAGGAGCTTAAATAGGTGGGGCGAGGGGCACGGGCTCGGGTGTGATAACCCACAAGTATAGTGGATCACAACAGTTTTCGAGGGTAGAGTATTCAGCCCAAATTTATTGATTCGACACAAGGGGAGCCAAAGAATATTCTCAAGTATTAGCAGCTGAGTCGTCAATTCAACCACACCTGGATAACTTAATATCTGCAGCAAGGTATTTAGTATCAAAGTAATATGATAGTAGTGGTAAAATTGGCAAAAGTAATGGTATCAGTTTTGGTTTTATAGTGATTGTAACCGTAGCAACGGAAAAGTAAATAAGCGAAGAATAATATATGAAAAGCTCGTAGGCAATGGATCGGTGATGGATAATTATGTCGGATGCGATTCCTCATGCAATAGTTATAACATAGGGTGACACAGAACTAGCTCCAGTTGATCAATGTAATGTAGGCATGTATGCCGAATATAGTCATACGTGCTTATGGAAAAGAACTTGCATGACATCTTTTGTCCTACCCTCCCGTGGCACCGGGTCCTATTGGAAATAAGGGGATATTAAGGCCTCCTTTTAATAGAGTACCAAACCAAAGCATTAACACATAGTGAATACATGAACTCCTCAAACTACGGTCATCACCGGTAAGTATCCCGATTATTGTCACTTTGGGGTTAACGGATCATAACACATAATAGGTGACTATAGACTTGCAAGATAGGATCAAGAACTCACATATATTCATGAAAACATAATAGGTTCAGATTTGAAATCATGGCACTCGGACCCTAGTGGCAAGCATTAAGCATAGCAAAGTCATAGCAACATCAATCTCAGAACATAGTGGATACTAGGGATCAAACCCTAACAAAACTAACTCGACTACATTATAAATCTCATCCAACCCATCACCGTCCAGCAAGCCTACGATGGAATTACTCATGCACGGTGGTGAGCATCATGACAATGGTGATGGAGGAAGGTTGATGATGACGATGGCGACGGATTCCCCTCTCTGGAGCCCCGAACGGACTCCAGATCAGCCCTCCCGAGAGAGTTTATGGCTTGGCGGCCGCTCCGTATCGTAAAATGCGATGAATCCTTCTCTTTGATTTTTTTCTCCCCAAACACGAATATATAGAGTTGGAGTTGAGGTCAGAAGAGCACCAGGGGGCCCACGAGGCAGGGGGGCGCGCCTAGGGGGTAGGCGCGTCCCCCACCCTCATGGACAGGGTGTGGGCCCGCTGGCCTTGATTCTTTCGCCAGTATTTTTTATATATTCCAAAAATAATCTCCGTTGATTTTCAGGTCATTCCAAGAACTTTTATTTCTGCACAAAAATAACACCATGGCATTTTTGCTGAAAATAGCTTCAGTCCGGGTTAGTTCCATTCAAATCATGCTAGTTAGAGTCCAAAACAAGGTAAAAAGTGTTTGGAAAAGTAGATACGTTGGAGACATATCAACTCCCCCAAGCTTAAACCTTTGCTCGTCATCAAGCAATTCAGTTGACAAACTGAAAGTGATAAAGAAAAACTTTTACAAACTCTGTTTGATCTTGTTGTTGTAAATATGTATTGCCAACATTCAAGTTTTCAGCAAATATTATGAACTAACCGTATTCAACAATAACATTTAGGTCTCATGTTTACTCATATCAATTACATAATCAACTAGCGAGAAATAATAATAAATCTCGGATGCCAACACTATCTCAAAACAATCATAATATGATATATCAAGATGGTATCTCGCTAGCCCTTTCTGAGACCGCAAAACATAAATGCAGAGCACCCTTGAAGATCAAGGGCTGACTAGAAATTGTAATTCATGGTAAAAGAGATCCATTCAAGTCACACTCAATGTAAACTAACAATAATACATGCAAATGACAGCGGTGCTCTCCAACTTGTGCTTTTTAATAAGAGGATGACGACTCAACATAAAAGTAAATAGATAGGCCCTTCGCAGAGGGAAGCAGGGATTTGTAGAGGTGCCAGAGCTCGGTTTTGAAATAGAGATGAATAATATTTTGAGTGGTATACTTTCATTGTCAACATAATAACCGAGAGATCTCGATATCTTCCATGCTACACACATTATAGGCGGTTCCCAAGCAGAATGGTAAAGTTTATACTCCCCCACCACCAACAAGCATCAATCCATGGCTTGCCCGAAACAACGGGTGCCTCCAACTAACAACAATCCTGGAGGAGTTTTGTTTGCAATTATTTTGATTTGATTTGAGCATGGGACTGGGCATCCCGGTGACTAGCCATTTTCTTGTGAGTGAGGAGTAGAGTCCACTCCTCTTGAGAATAACCCACCTAGCATGGAAGATACAGACAACCCTAGTTGATACATCAGCTATTCGAGCATACAAAACAGAATGTCATTTGAAGGTTTAGAGTTTGCCACATACAAATTTACTTGGAATGGCAGGTAGATACCGCATATAGGAAGGTTTGGTGGACTCATATGGAATAACTTTGGGGGTTTATGGAGTTGGATGCACAAGTAGTATTCCCTCTTAGTACAAGTGAAGGCTAGAAAGAGACTGGGAAGCGACCAGCTAGAGAGCGACAATAGTCATGAACATGCATTAAAATTAATCAACACTAAATGCGAGCATGAGTAGGATATAATTCACCATGAACATAAATATCGTGGAGGCTATGTTGATTTTGTTTCAATTACATGCATGAACATGTGCCAAGTCAAGCCACTCGAATCGTTCAAAGGAGGATACCACCCTATCATACCGCATCACAACCATTTTAATAACATGTTGGCACGCAAGGTAAACCATTATAAACTCCTAGCTAATTAAGCATGGCATAAGCAACTATAATCTCTAATTGTCATTGCAAACATGTTTCATTCATAATAGGCTGAATCAGGAACGATGAACTAATCATATTTACAAAAACAAGAGAGGTCGAGTTCATACTAGCTTTTCTCATCTCAGTCAGTTCATCATATGTCATCATTATTGCCTTTCACTTGCACGACTGAACAGTGTGGATAACAATAATAGTGCATGTGCATTGGACTAAGTTGGAATCTGCAAGTATTCAATACATGGGAGAAGACAAGGTAATATGGGCTCTTTGTTAGATCAACAATAATGCATATGAGAGCCACTCAACATTTTCATCATGGTCTTCTCCCCTCGACCCCCAAAGAAAAGAAATAAAACTATTTACACAGCAAAGCTCCCAACAAGCAAAAGAAGAATGAGAAATCTTTTTGGGTTTTCTTTTTAATTACTACTACTACAGGCATGGAAAGTAAACTAGCTAAAAGCTACAACTAATTTTTTGGTTTTTCTGAAGGTTTTTCAAACACACAAGAAGAAAGCTTAAAATAGAAAACAAAATAGCATGGATTATACAATGAAAAAGTATGAGCACCGACAACTAGCATGAGTGTGTAAACATGAATGTAATGTCAGTGAGAGATACGTACTCCCCCAAGCTTAGGCTTTTGGCCTAAGTTGGTCTATGCCCAAGGATCAAAGTGGATATCCGAGGTTCAAGTTGGGGTCATACTAAGATGCATCAGCTACTGCATGAAGGGCTGCAGCTTGGAGGCGGGCTGCCTCCGTCCTCCTCTCGTACTCGTTCGCCTCCTCCCTGGTTATAACATATCTCCCTTTTGCCCGAAAGTCAAAGAAAGTAGGAGCAGGGAGTGCGACATGATAGGTACGTCGTCTGTCAAAGATTAGTCAGTACTGGAGGGACTGATCGTTCCTCTCAACAAACTGATGACGAACCATAGCATTATAATCAAATAAGCAGGAGGCAACTCAATATCATCTCCACGTATGGGTATCTCAAGAAAATCAGCTAAACGGGTTGCATAAATTCCACCAAAGAAATCTCCATTAATACTATTATTATGCAACCTATGTGCAACAATGGCCCCCAAGTTATATTGTCTATCTCCTAATACAGCACTCTTGTGAACACTGAGATCGGGAACGCACATGTTACATGCCTCGTCCTTACCGTTAACGCATCTACCTATAAAGAGAGCAAAATAATGTATGGCAGGAAAATGAATGCTCCCTATGGTAGCTTGCGTGATCTCCCTAGATTCCCCCACAGTTATACTAGCAAGAAAGTCTTTATATTCAGATTTGCGAGGCTCACTAGCACTACCCCACTGCGGGAGTTTACAAGCAGTATTAAAATCTTATAAGTCCATGGTATAAGATTTATCATAAAGATCAAACAGGACAGTTTGAGAATTGCGTGATGATGTAAATTTAAACCTCCTCACAAAGGAATCAGTTAGGTAGTAGTACTGAGGGAACTTATCTGACACAAAGCTCTCAAGATCAGCATTACGCACATATGCTTCAAATTCCTCCTTAATTCCTGCCTAGACCATGAAATTTTCTGATGGCCACTCACAAGGCCACACTTGAGCTTCTCTTGGTTGTTCATGGTCCGGCTCATGTATCGCGGGCCTTGGTCCTTACTTCCTTGAGGAACCACCTTGGTATATTTTCCTAAACATATTTCTTCCTCTGAAAAATTTCTGAAATTTTTAGTAACTCAAAATAAAAGTGAACCAAACTCAACAAGATTGATAGCAACTACTCCTACAAGTGCCTAGAGGCCATATCATGCATTGAAACTACTTTTGACCACATAAATTTGACATGCAAGCTCAAGAACAGGGTCACCTAAGCAGAAATAATTTTCAATAAATAAAGCACTAGAGCAAAAATTAATTGGACCATTGGAGGAGTCACATACCAAAGAACAATCCCCCAAAGCAGTTTTGTGAATGGAGCTTTGAGCAAGAAGATCGAAAATGGCAGCAAGATGAGCAAGAACTCGGGTTTGAGCTGGTGGATGATTTTTTTCTGGAGCAAGACGAAGTGTGTGGGTACAAGGATAAGTGGAGTGGACCCACATGGGTCCACGAGGCAGGGGGCGCGTCCAGGGGGTGGGCGCGCCCTCCACCCTCGTGGGCACATGGTGGGTTCCCCTGATGTGTTCTCAGTGCCAATAATTCTTAAATATTCTGGAAAAAATCATATTTCATTTTTCAGGGCATTTGGAGAACTTTTATGTTCAGGGTATTTTTCATTGCATGGATAATTCAGGTCATTCCAAGAACTTTTATTTCTGCACAAAAATAACACCATGGCAATTTTGCTGAAAACAGCATCAGTCCGGGTTAGTAACATTCAAATCATGCAAGTTAGAGTCCAAAACAAGGGCAAAAGTATTTGGAAAAGTAGATACGTTGGAGACGTATCAGGGTGCCACTGCGGGGGTCCGGCCAACATTACGGCGAGGCTCATCGGTCATGGGGAGGCGCAGGAATGCGACAAGAGGGAGCGGACAAGCCGCAGAGCTCACGGGGCAGAAGGGGTCGAGGGCATAGGAGGAATAAGCGGCTGAATGCCATAAATGCGTTGTCGGCTACATCTCACATGTGGGCATGGGGCGACGAGCACCGACGGAGAAGCTTCCGGAGGGGGAGATGGCTCTAGGAGGACGGCAACGATGCGTGCTTGCTGTTAGACATGCTCACGCGCGCGAATACAACAAGAGGAGGAGGAGCCCGAAGCAAATGACGCTCAACTCGCGTCCATGGTGTGTCAGGGCGGTGGTCACCGCGTGAGCTGGCTCAAGCGGTTGCACCCGGGTCAGCTGACCATGTCTGCACGATAGGTCACAGCAAGGAGAAAGCCATGAGGGAAAGAAACGAGCACATGGGCTTAATTTGTGAATAGAGCTTGCAGTGTTTCAGACGCACATCAAGGTGTTTATTTTTTGCTATGACTCACATGCTTGGCTTTCATGGCTCAGCTTTGACTGAGGTTGATAACTCACTAAAGTGATTAAGACGGCAAGGTTTCAGCTCAAGAAGATGAGTTTAGATAGCCCTTGCTGTAGAAAGTGCCCTACTGACCAGATTTGGAAATGAGGAAGTAGCACTCACATACTAGCTTGGATTGAGCTGAAATTTGGGATAGATGGGTTATATAAGAATATGAAGTCACTGTAAAAGTTTCATACCTAATAGATACATCAAAATGGTACTTGCTACACAATGCTTCAATCTGGACATAAACTTAGGAAAACTCCTGAGGGAAAATGGCTAGATGAAAAGTGTAACGCCCTGGACACACCCGCCGGTGGTTGTTACTCCTGGCGGGATCTAGACTGACCCCACAGATCAATACTAGTCTTTTCTGCGCACTTTGTCCTCACTCGTGCGCACCCGGGATCTACTTCCGGGTCGGTCACCCATCCTGAAACTACTCCAAGCTGAGCACGCTTAACTTTGGAGTTTTGTCCGAATGGGCTCCCGGAAAAGAAGGAATTCCTTATTGATATGAGTAGTCTATCATCCCTAATAAGCCAGGCTATCACATACACCCCCACTCAGAGGAACCGATGTCCTCTTCGGGTCACAGGAACGTTCCCTCTTGGCACATACGTCTGTGCTTCCAGTCCAGTACACGTGCCATGTCGTGTGCCACGACGGGTCACAAACGTCATGAACAACATGACCATGCACCTATCCGCAACCATCCGTGTAACCGCGAGGGTCGGCTCTGATACCAACTTGTAACGCCCCGAACACACCCGCCGGTGGTCGTTACTCCTGGCGGGATCTAGACTGACCCCACAGATCAATACTAGTCTTTTCTGCACACTTTGTCCTCACTCGTGCGCACCCGGGAGCTACTTCCCGGTCAGTCACCCATCCTGAAACTACTCCAAGCTGAGCACGCTTAAATTTGGAGTTTTGTCTGAATGGGCTCCCGGAAAAGAAGGAATTCCTTATTGATATGAGTAGTCTATCATCCCTAATAAGCCAGGCTATCACAAAAAGAGCCCAAATTTGGTGGAGATAGGTTATATGGGTAGGAAAAGGACCTGGAAACTGTTCGTCCATAATGGAGGAAGATAAAATATACTTGCTTCACTAACTGAAAATTTGGACAGAAACAAAGAATTGATGCTCATCTCACATGGATGCATTGCATGTGCTCAAATCTCGAGGAGGGCTTTTATTTCATAATATCAAGGACCATGCAAAATTTCAACTCAATTGGATTAACCTAGCTAGTACTTCCTTCACAAACAATTCCCTAAGACAGGAACTTTGAAAAATTGCTCAGGAATATTTACTAGGCAAATTAAGTTGAATTTTGGCATGAGAAAATTATATGGACATGAAAAGGTGTCCAAAAAGTTTGGGGTTAATTGGGAAAAGGTAAATGGAACTTGCTTCACAAACTGCCATTTAGGACATAATATGAAAGGAATTAATTGAGCATGATGAGGAACTTGGCAAATGAAATATTTTGCCATATTTGAGGAATATGTGACCCAAACAATTTATGAGAATTATTTGGGAATTTTTGGAGTGATGGAAATATAGGTTGCTTCACAACCTAGGGCAAATTGGGTTATTCCTTTAATAGAAAAAGGAATATTCCCTTGCAAAAAAATATTAGGGTTGGGATAGGATGAAAATGGCAAGGTCTAGGGATGGATTTGAGGATGACAAGCCACTCTGGAAAGGAAGAAGAGATCATCTTCTCCAGTTTCCAGACCACATAGCCACTGAAAAGGAAAACTCAAGAAAAAATCTCAGAAAATCAAAAGAAAAAGAAAGGGCCAAAAATCAGGCTCTAACATTTTTCAGGTCTAGAATTCCAGCTGCCGGCATTCTCCCTCTTTTGTGTAAACCTTGCATATTATGAGGGTAAAAGGCATTAGAATTATTCAACAGAGTGTTATATTGAATAAAAACACTATAAATAACATTAGGAAAATATGATGCAAAATGGACGTATCAAACGACAGGGCAGGTAGAGACCACCTAGGAAAGAGGTGGGCCTGGTCCCTGGTAGGTGTCTGTGGTTATTTCATAATAACACGCTTAACGAGATTGGGTATTTGATCTGAGTTGGCCGCTGGCCTATACGCACTAACCGCAGCACGGGATAATGCTTTATGGGACCCTCGGTGTTGTATGATTTCTTTAGAAAGCTCTATAGATGTCACAGTTCAGCGGCACGCACCCTGGTGGTCGTGTAAGCACCTGCTTTGTATAAAGAGGTAGCCAGGACTGGTCCCGGTCATCCTCGCAACATGCAGGAGTGCTTTGGACGATAGGCCCATGACCCCTTCGCAGTTAGGCATGTCGATCATCCGAGGCCGGACATTACCCAAGAAAGTGTGTCCGGTCAGAGGTAATCGAGTGTGTTGGGTAATGTGGTGCACCTCTGCAGGGAAGTAATCTATTCGAATAGTCACTAGTACAGCGAGCTCCTAAACAAACGGCTATCAATCAAGGTGGGACAGATCAGCCATCTCCAGTTTTGAACTACTGCAGACTTGTTTCATAGCTTTCAACTGAGCGGCAAACCCGACATGACTGACGGATAAGCTAACGTTAATAGCTTTTAAAACCCCTTTCCACGATGGCATCTGGAACAGTCGCCAAGTGAGTGTGGGCAATAGGGGGGTCCTTCCCACACGACCCAGAAACCGTCGGGGATATGCCCTCCTGGCACACACGTTCGGCAAAATGAGGTCGTGTGCGACCGGCGAGCACCTAAATACGGAAATACATACAGTAGAGCTAAAAACTTCAATTATACGACGAAATTGTTTTTGGTCGCAAGTACATCCCACACAGTCAGTCCCCGCTAAACGTTTCCGTTCGTATGTACATCCCACACTGTCGCTCGAAGGAAAACGTTTCCGTTCGCAGGTACATCACACACAATTTTTCCCGTTAAATCGCTTGCGTTATTGAATATATCACACACGGTCCATGGAAGAAACTATGTGGCAAAGGATGTCCATCACACATAGTTTTCATGTTGTAAACGTTTGCGAAAGGTGGCCTAACGCAAACAGTTTTCAAGAGAATGTCGTGTGTGATTGTTCATTGATCCAACATGGTTTATTCCTAGAAACTGTGTGCATTGCCTGAGGTCATCGCCCATGGTATTTTTTTTTAACAACCATTTGCAATAGCAAAACCCAATTAGCAGGCTAATTATCTGGTTATTCATAATCAATTTATTAATCTAATTGGCAGTTCATATTAAGCACACAATATATTTCATTTTCATAATTGAAATACATCAGAGTACAACATCATATAGCTTCAGCACTCAGCTACCCCATTACACAACTACACCAGGACCAAGTTTCACATGCAACATCTATAACCTTTCGAAATTAGCATCATAGATGGCACCTAGACAGATGTATCTCATCTGGAAAACTGCTGAAGCAGAAGACGAATATTGAGCCTTCATTGATGTTGAAGGTCTTTCTAACTTTAGGCTAGTGCCTGTGGATGATTGACCGTCCATCCTTCGTCCTCTTCAGGAACACTTCAATATTGAACCATGGGTGTTGTATGAATACCTTCCTCGCCTCTTGACCATACAGGTGGTTTGAGAGGCAATCATCAGTGAACTGCTTTGGAAAGGCCTGAAAACAAGGATGTGCATACATATCTTCTCTATATTGGAAATGGGGCAAAGGAATAAAAAAAGGCAAGTTATAATAGTTAGTACCATCCTGTAGTGAACTGATGTCTTCTTCATTGTGCAGACAAAGATCTTGTTGTTTTTTGTCGCTAATTTCTTTATCCTAACAATCTTTCTGAGTTTCTTGAGTTGACTAATATTCATGGACAACTCATTTCCCCATATGCAAAAAGGGTCGAACAGTGGGTCAAAACCTCTGACAGCAGGACCTACATGTGCAAGAGCAAATTGTTAAAATCCTAAATATTAGAATGGTTCCTGCAATTGCACAATAATGTGCTATTAGACAACGGACCATGCACGTGATAACCTCGATTGTAAACCTTAGTGCTTCCCGTTATTTCCCTGCAACACATATAAGGTAGTTAGTAATCAGGTTAAGTAAGGGTTCGCATGCTATCAGTAAAATATGTTGATGAAAAATAATCACATTGCAGATTCATCAGATTAATTCAAGCCGCAGGGAAAACCCATTTATCCAAACCAAGCATGATTAAGAACTAGGAAATATAGCACTTGTATATGTTTCTCATGTATTAAGTGCAGCCAAATTTGATTTATTCCTCACATGCACAACAATACAAAATTCTACCCATGACAATTGGACATTGCATTGCAGAATTGAACCAAGCAGATAACTAAATACCACAACAAATGAACCAAACATTAACTGAGAACCACATTGCACAATATAACATTGAACCAAGCAGTTAACTAAACACCACAACAAATGAACCAAACATTAACTGAGCACCACATTGCACAATATAACATACTCCTAACAAAAAATCAGACAGTTAACCAAACAGTTAACTAGAGCCAATTGTAGCAATTGTATTTGTTTCTCATGTATTTACTACAGCCAAATTCAATTTATTCCTCACATGGTATACAATAATAGAATGCACCCACAATTTTGTAAAGATAAATTCCATTTATTTCTCACATGGAAGACAATACAAAATTGCAGCCTGAAGAATTGAACATCACATTTGCAGAATTGAACCAAACAGTTAACTGAAGATGACAACTAATTAACAAAATAGTTAATAAGTGAGCACCACACTGCACGACATATAGAACATATACACTAGAGCAACAAATTGCATGGTAAAATTAGATAGCACAATTCACTACAATTTGTGAAGGAAAGGCAGGAGTAGCACACGCAACGGGTAAACCGAGCATGCATAACCGGCGTAGCTAGCAAATGGCAAGGTGATCCTTCAAGATCTGGGGGTCGGCACGAATGGCAGCCATCGCGACCTCATCCGCGTGTGCGGCCGCGATTTGCTCCTCCGCTACCAAATGCTCCTTGAGGTCCTGGCTATACTGCGTGCACCATGGCTTAGGCCAACACTTATTTGGTGGAGGGGTCGGTGATTTGGGTGGAAGGTGTCGCTCTCGCGTCGGTGGTAAGGGCATGTGGGATGTGGAAGGAGGAGGAGGATGGGGGTCGGGTGTGGAATACCTGCCTGGATAGGCGAGGCCGAGGAGCGTGAAGGAGGGTCGCCGGCGAGAAGGCGGCGGCGCTGCAAGCAAGGAGTGAAGGTTTCAACTTGGAAAGGAAGGCGGAAAGAGGGGAAATGTGGCTTTTGGTAAGGGGGAGGGGGCGGGGAGGAAGATATTTCCGCGGAAGCCGAAAATTTGGAATCGCTTTAGCCAAAAAACTGGCGTGCAAAGTGTCATCGGACACGGTCCCTTACTCAGAACTGGCGCGCTGTGGACTGTAGCCGTAGCACCTTCTCTCGTAAGCCATGGGCGTACTATACACCGACGGTGCTCCAAGATATTTTTTGCTGCATCTCACACGGTTGGTGATAATAAACTGTGTGCAATCTACTCGATTTATCGTCTTGATCATTTGAATTACGTAATGGGGTCACAGCTACAAAGGATGGTGTTTGAATTGTTAGAACTTATATCTACAGTGAACATGCAACTATAGGTGTGTCGTCAAAAAATTGGAATGATGTAGGGTTCATTTGTACATTTTCATACATTAACTAGGTTCTCCAGGCATTTTATGAGCATAATTAAAATTTGAACTACATGCACAGGCTCCAGTGCATATAAACTTATTGAAAAGTCAAATACGTGTCCTTGGTAGCATGCTTAGGTCCCATGCAAGAAATGGGAATGAATTTCAAACACTCTGCCACCGTCACTCGGCCGCAAACATTGACATGCCTGGTTTTTAAATTCTAGTAAATCCAAAACCCTTCTGAAATTCATGAAACTTGGCATGCTATCATGTAGCGGCATCAACATTCCATGGTACAAATGTTGTCCCATTTGGGGCAGGTTTGGGTATAAGCTTCTCACAAACCAGAGCTTCTCACAACAAGCGTGATGATTTCGGTAGGGAACATGCCACCTTTGGGGACGAAATGATATCAGTTGCCTCTTATTGCTTTCAAATTTTTTGAGTGTCAACATAGAACAACATGAGTGTTGTGCGAATTTTCATGATTTTTTGGGGTTCGTTTGGACATTTTTATGCATTAACCGAGCTTTCAATGCATTTATGTGCATAATTCAAATTTGAACTACATGCACATGCTCCAGTGCATATAAACTGGTTGAAAAATCAAATATGTGTCCTTGTGTGCATGCTTAGGTCCCATGCAAGAAATGGGAAAGAATTTGAAACACCAGGGCACCGTTTTTTACTATATACTGCAAGGCAACAGCCTCACAGTCCTTTATTAAAACTCAAGGCAAAACAAGTTACATTTTACAAATCAGGGGGGTTAGAGTGGAAGGAATACTTACAAAATCCTAAGGAAGGGAAGCTATCCAAGATAGGAAGCTATCTTTATATTTACATTTAATCCTATGAGCTAACAAAGAGATATCATGTACAAAATTTCTTCTCCATGCTCTGAAGCTAGGTGTCTCATTTCTAAAGATCTTGCCATTCCTCTTGGTCCAAATATTCCAAGTGGCAGTGAAAACCACTTCAGGGAAAAATGGGGAGCCAAATTCCTTTCGGGCAGAAGATGCCATCATGTATGTGGTCTTATTAGGGTGAGAAATCCAAGAAATACCAAGATAATTCCAAACACGCTGGCTGAAGTTGCAAGTGAAGAAGAGGTGCACACAATCCTCATGACTGCCCGTATGACACAGAACACATGTGTCATCCTGCATATTCCAATATTGCTTGCGTTGCATCATGTCTCTGGTATTTAATCTGTCCATTAGAAGGAGCCATTCAAAAACTTTGATCTTGAGGGTACATGAGCATTTCCAAATCCACATAAGAATGGGGTCAACTACCAAATGATGAAAATTAAGCTCATAAAAGAGCCTTGATTGAAAATCTCCAGACTTTGAAGGCCATGTCCAAATGTCTTTACCCTCAAG
The DNA here is from genome assembly GCF_003073215.2 of Triticum urartu. NCBI lineage: Eukaryota > Viridiplantae > Streptophyta > Magnoliopsida > Poales > Poaceae > Triticum > Triticum urartu. The sequence goes on from NC_053024.1 coordinate 391,979,371, forward strand.
ATCCAGGTTTATGGGAGCCAATAAATATTGGAGTTGTTGCAATTCATCATATTCTTCCACAGACAAGGGCAGGTGTACATTATCCGTCTCAGTTGTCATAGTAAAAAAATTCTCTAACCATGATCAGCTCATCAATGACAAATGAGTGGAGACGTGGGAATCATTCCTTCAACGAGACGGATCTGCCGTCAACTTTCCAGCGATCTAACCAGAAAACCATCGTGTCACCTGCATGCACCTAAGGAGTAGCAAGTTTACAGAATTTATCATATAGGTAAAGGACATCACGCCACCAGAAAGATCCACAGGATTGGGTTGCTTGTGGGGCCGAGGATCCATAGTATGTGTCCTAGATTAGGGTGACCCAAGGGTATGTCGAATTTGTTGAAGAACTTGAATAGGTGTTTCATTATCAATGCTTCATTTTGAAAACCAAGATGAGTGACCCCGAGTCCACCATATTTCTTGGGCCTGCAAACTAAATCCCAAGCAGCCAAGGACTGGCGTGGGGCATCCGAATTGCCTCGCCAAAGGCATTGTCTCATGATCCACTCAATCTGCTTAAGGATACCTTGGGGCAAAGACAAGGAGCACAAAAAATATATTGGCATGGAAGCAAGGACATATTGCAGGAGCTAAAGACTACTACCTTGGTTTAAGAAGCATGAGGATGCCGATAATCGCCTCTCAATGCGGTCAACAAGAGGTAAAAGATCATATATAGTTGGCCTAGAAGTGCCCATTGGGAGTCCAAGATAAGTAAACGGCATGGAGCCAACTTCACAACCAAGCAAGCCAGCAACTCGTAAGCCCTCGTCATCAGTCATGTTCATAGGTATCAAAGAGGATTTGCTGAAGTTAACCTTCAAACCCGTGGACAGAGCAAACTTGTCAAGCATCTCTTTGAAGGCCAAGATCTGGTCATCCACCGCTGGCAGGACAATGAGTGTATGGTCAGTGTATTGCACAATCGGGTAATCATTGGAACTCGTTGGGATGGGCATTGTTAGGATGTTTCTAGTGCACATCTCCTTCACCACAGATTGGAGAAGATCAACCGCGATTACAAAGAGCAGTGGAGATAGTGGGTCACCTTGCCGAACTCCAGTACGGCACATAAAATGTTGACCCGGTACACCATTAAGTAAAACTAAAGAAGAACCAGAGGATAACAGCCCATTAACCCAGCCAGTCCAGCGATCATCAAAACCCTTACATTGTAACATCCTGAGGATAGCCTCATGTTCAATTGTGTCGAAAGCCTTGGTGAAGTCTAGCTTGAGCAAGATGATGGGCCGCTTGGAGGCTTTACATTGGTGTATATATTCGAAACACCAAGCCAGGCAATCTTGGATTGATCGGCAACGAATAAAACCATACTGGTTCTTGTGTATGCACTGGAAGATCACTTTTTGCAGGCGATTGGCTAAAAGCTTCGTTAAAAATTTCAAACACATGATGGTCAAAGATATTGGCCGAAAATCACCCACCACATCGGGGCTAAGCTTCTTTGGAATGAGTGTAATTAAGGAGGTATTTAGGCACTCCAGATCACAATTACCATCATAAAAATCCTTGACTAATTGCATAAAATCATATTTCAAAATGGGCCAGCATTTCTTTAAAAAGAGGCCAGTGAAGCCATTAGGACCAGGGGCATGATCGATGGGCATGTGTTTGATTACCTCCTCCACCTCAGCATCAGTGGAAGGCCTAGACAGATCTTCTAGCCCATCAACTTTGTGGATTAGAGAATCCAAATCGAAGCCCATTTGAATGCCCTTGGCACGGCCCATCCGCTGTTTAAAATCAGCCCGGAATATTCCCGCCAATTGTTGATGATCAGAGATCACATCACCAGCTGCATTCCTTATCGAAGTAATTGTGTTCTTTCTATACCTCTCAGTGGCCATGGCATGGAACAATTTGGTATTCTCTTCACCAATCTTGATAGACCTGATCGTGCAACGTTGCTTCCAATAAATGAATTGCATGTGAAGAATTTCCTTGAGATGAATCTTAACAATTCTCCAGAAATTTATCTCGGGCCAGCTCAAAGGCCTGAGTTCCTCCAGTTCATCAAGATATAAAATCACCTTGTTACAATCCGCAATGAGAGCGTGTCAGCTTGCTGTTAAACAAAAAATCGATGAAAGTGGGTGCTCTGTTATTTTCCTTCAGGAAACTAAATGCATGCACATTGATCAACGTTTTCTTAGAAAGTTTTGTCCTCGTAGCTTATGTGCCGTCTGTGGGTGCCTCTGCTGGTATAGTAGTCATTTGGAACTCCTCCTTCTTTGATGGATGGCTTATTGAGGAAAATCCTTATGGTGTTAATGTGGAATTCTATTCCAAGCTCACGTATGAAGTATGGACCCTACTTTCTGTCTATGGGCCGTGTCAGGGACAGGCCAGGGATGATTTTGTACAATGGCTATATAACCTGAACATTAATGCTGATGATAAATGGCTGCTTCTTGGCGATTTTAATTTTATGAGTTCACTTGATAACCGTAATCTTCCTAGTGGCAATGTTAATGACATGTTTCTGATTAATGAAATAATTGGTCACCTTGGTCTTATTGAGTTACCAATCAAGGGTCGTCAATATACTTGGTCTAGTATGCAAACTAATCCATTGCTCGAGCAAATTGATTGGTTTTTTACGGCGGTTGCTTGGACCACCGATCACCCCAATACCCTGGTAATGCCTCTTGCACGTACCACCTCGGATCACGTGCCGTGTGTTGTAACCGTTGCTACCAGCATACCGAAGGCAATGGTGTTTCGCTTCGAAAACTATTGGGTGAACCTTCCTGGATTTATTGACTGTGTTTCTGAAGTTTGGAACAGGCAAACAAGGAAAGCTAATATTGCTTCCACGATCTCGACCAAGTTTAAAGCTTTATGCTACACCCTCAAAAAGTGGCATTTAAATCTGTCCAAGGTCACCAGGGCACCGTTGATTGCCGACAAAACATTGAGATGCCTGGTTTTTAAATTCTAGTAAATCCAAAACTCGTCTAAAATTCATGAAACTTGGCATGCTATCATGTAGCGGCATCAACATGCCGTGGTACAACTTTTGTCCCATTTGGGGCAGGTTTGGGTATATGCTTCTCACAAACCGGAGCTTCTGACAACAAGCATGATGGTTTTCGGTAGGGAACGTCCCACCTTTGGGGACGAAACGATATCCATTGTCTCTTATTGCTTTCAAATTTTTTCCTCGTGTCAACATAGAACAACAGGAGTGTTGTGTGAATTTTTGTGATTTTTCGGGATTCGTTTGGACATTTTTATGCATTAACTGAGTTTTCAATGCATTTTATGTGCACAATTCAAATTTGAACTACATGCACATGCTCCAGTGCATATAAATTGGTTGAAAAATCAAATCCATGTCCTTGGGTGCATGCTTAGGTCCCATGCAATAAATGGGAATGAATTTCAAACATCGGGGCACCGTTGATTGCCGGCAAAACATTGAGAAGCCTGGTTTTTAAATTCTAGTAAATCCAAAACTCGTCTGAAATTCATGAAACTGGGCATTCTATCATGGAGCGGCATCAACATGCCGTGGTACAAATTTTGTCCCATTTGGGGCAGGTTTGGGTATATGCTTCTCACAAACCGGAGCTTCTCACAACATGCATGATGGTTTTTTCAGTAGGGAACGTCCCACCTTTGGGGACGAAACGATAGCTATTGCCTCTTATTTCTTTCAATTTTTTTCTCATGTCAACATAGAACAACAGGAGTGTTGTGCGAATTTTTGTGATTTTTCGGGGTTCGTTTGGACATTTTTATGCAATAACTGAGTTTTCAATGCATTTTATATGTATAATTCAAATTTGAACTACATGCACATGCTCCAATGCATATAAATTCGTTGAAAAATCAAATATGTGTCCTTGGGTGCATGCTTAGGTCCCATGCAAGAAATGGGAATGAATTTCAAACACCAGGGCACCGTTGATTGCCGGTAAAACATTGAGATGAGTGGTTTTTAAATTCTAGTAAATCCAAAACTCGTCTGAAATTCATGAAAATTGGCATGCTATCATGGAGCGGCATCTACATGTCATGGTACAAATTTTGTCCCGTTTGGGGCAGGTTTGGGTATATGCTTCTCACAAACCGGAGCTTCTCACAACAAGAATGATGGTTTTCGGTAGGGAACGTCCCACCTTTGTGGACGAAACAATATCCATTGCCTCTTATTGCTTTCAAAAAAAATCTCGTGTCAACATAGAACAACAGGAGTGTTGTGTGATTTTTTGTGATTTTTCGGGGTTCGTTTGGACATTTTTATGCATTAACTGAGTTTTCAATGCATTTTACGTGCATAATTCAAATTTGAACTACATGCACATGCTCCAGTGCATATAAATTGGTTGAAAAATCAAATCTATGTCCTTGGGTGCATGCTTAGGTCCCATGCAAGAAATGGGCATGAATTTCAAACATCGGGGCACCGTTGATTGCCGACAAAACATTGAGATGTCTGGTTTTTAAATTCCAGTAAATTCAAAATTCTGTTAACCATTCATGTGACGCCACGTGTCTTGGTTTTAATGGTTGTGGGACGTGTCGTGCGGACAGCTGCTTGACCTTGACTGAACGGGAGGCGTGCGAGCGCCGTCCGGTGCGCAGGCTGACCGAGAGGCGTGCAAGCTGTCCTCGAGTGCGCAGGCTCACTGGGAAGCATGCGAGTTGTACACTGCGCAAGCTCACTGGGAAGCGAGCCCTTTGATTTCCATGGCCGCCCGCCCTGCTCGCGTCCTCTCCATTAATGGCGCCCAAGCCGTAGTTTAATTCGCTTTTTAAATATAAAAGACTCATCGCAAACATTTTAGTTAGAACACCCATATGCAAACCGGCAGCTTCCCCAGACAGCCAAGAGAAAATGTGCCGAGCAGGATTTCTATAGCTCTTGATCGCAAATGATTTAGATAGAACACCCGTATGCAAAGCGAGAGCAGCGCAGGATTTGTGCATCCCTTCAACGCAAACGGTTGTTCTGGATGACCCGTGTGCAACCACGTACAAACAATTTGGTAAGATTTGCATCTGTCATATTGGGTATGTTGCCATTTGTCAAACTGGAAAGACGTACATTTGTTGATCTAGTAACATTGCCATTTGTCAATCCTTGTAGCACTGCGATTTGTCAAAATATGCAGCTAGAAATCATTAGCACCATGTAATTTTTGCAACTAAAATTCAGTAATTAAGCATAGATTTCATTCATACATTAAGTGGTCGTTCTTAATTTATAAAAACAGTTCAACTCGACAGCTGAACCGACCAAACTTCTCTCCAATTGTTGCCAACCACATACTGAAATAGCTAGTTCAACTATATATACTAGCTAATTTTAAGTACATTGTATAGTTCGACCACGCATCTATAGTCAGATGAACTGAACAAAATAGCCCCTAAATACTACTACTACCACGGAGGGGCTTTGTGCTACTTCCAGCAGCCTCTCCTCTGCCGAGCGTGCTCAGTAAGAGGCAGAGGAGGAGGAGGAGCCTACCGACAAGCTGGAAAAATGCAATACGGTGCCTGCTGCTGCTGCACGTTCAGCGACGCTCGCCGGCTCGAACGCCCACTATCGCTCCAGACGATCCCTCCCGAAGCGGCCAGACTTCTCGTAGATCTCCTGATTCCTCGCCTCTACGTCGGCGTGTGCTGCGGCCATGGCTGCGGTAAGTCTCTTTGCATGCTCGACGAGGTGCTCCTCCTCTTCCCGCAGGAACTCGATGTAGCGCGCAAGGTCGCTGACACACGTGCGGGCCTCCACCTCTGCCCCCTCCTTCGGGCGGCGGTGGTGGAGCGAGTGATGATCCCAGCGGTCGACGGTGGGCTGGCGGCCACGGCGGACGACTATGGGGTGGCGGCCACGACCACCACCTCCCGCCTTCGGGCCGCGGTGGCGGAGCGAGTGATGGCCACGGTGGCCGGCAGTGAGGTGGTGGCCACGACGGCCACCTCCCGCCTTCGGGCCATAGTGGTGGAGCGGGAGATGGCCCTGGCTTTCGGCGGTGGTGTGGCGGCAACGGCGGCCGGCAACAGCTGCCAACGGGCAGCGTCGGCGGAGCGTGTGGTGGCTGTTCCGCGCATACCCAACAGGGACGCCACGCGCACTACACTACGCCGGGGACTGCGCCGCCACCGTGGTGTAGCCTCCCAGCTGGAGTTGTCCTCTGATGACGGCGGAGTGGCTGAGCGACGATGACGGACCGGTGCCATTGGCGATTGTGGAAGAAGCAGACGAGATAAGCTACAGGGAGGGAGGGGAAAATGCGACGCATGACTCACCGGCCGTGAGGGTTTTTATAGCACGCCAGTAAGCATTGGGATTTTGGGGGATTTCACCGAGTCGGGCAGGAAGCTTGCACGGGAACCTGTGAGGTTGCGTGGGAACAGGCTCACTGACGATTCATTGGTGCCACCGTTTGGCCAAAAGAACGCCCCTGAGCGCTGCGCAAGCTTGTGCTGTAAGCCGTCTGCGGTAGCGGGGTGATAAGACGTGCGTGAGGAGGACGAGAGGACATGTACACATACAGTTAATAAAAAACGTTTGCAATTTAATTACCTACTATACCCCCGTTCTGGTTTATAAGTAGGATTTATTAACTAATAAAATACGAATGCATGTCGCCATAGATTATATCGTTGGAGTCGTATTTCAACATAGTTTCCAGCTATACAATTTTTGTAACATGCACTAACAATTTTTTTGGTTAAATTTAAGGTTATACACCAGCAAGTGTTTGCCCGCAACACACACGGCTTATTCCATCACAAACAGCTCTGATGGATCAACTGTCTGCCACGTATCGCACAAGCAACTCTAATCTGATTCGTACCTAATGTCTCCGACATCGCTCGCATAGTTCGTCTTATTTGCCACGTATCACTGTGACGTTCTCTGCTCGCGTCCCTCGGCAAGTTCTGCTCACCGTTAGGCGCCGCAGCGCGCTCGGTCGCGTCCTTTGGCGCGTCTGCTCATGTCCGTCGGCACGCTCGGCTTGTGGACAACTTTTCCTTGAGGCGGCCGCGGAGCGCTCTGCTCGCGTCCCTCCGCACGCGCTCTGCCAGCTGTTGGGCGTGCACACGATCACATCGAGGGCCCCATATGCATGTGGTTGCACCGCGCGCGTTGCCACGCGATGCAGTTACGTGCGGCATGATGGAGTTACGCGCTGCAAATTAGAACTGCCATCAAGGCCAGCCGATATTCCTGGCCGTCTGGCTTCCCCTTTAATTCCCGTGGCCATTATAACCTTAGTCTCTATAACACCCACGATGCGGCTATATCTCCCACGTGTCAAAGCACGACTAAGAGGCATAACCGCATAGTAGGCATGTCGCAAGAGGGGTAATCTTTACACATCCCATGTACTGAATATGAAAGGGATAAAGAGTTGGCTTACAATCGCCACTTCACACAATACATAAAATAGCATTACATCATCCAGATACAATCAAGGTCCGACTACGGAACCAAATAAAGAAAGACAACCCCTAATGCTAGATCCCCGATCGCCCCAACTGGGCTCCACTACTGATCAACTGGAAACGAAACAACACAACAAACACGATCTTCATCGAGCTCCCACTTGAGCTGGGTTGCGTCACTTGCACTGGTATCGTCGGCACCTGCAACTATTTTGGAAGTAATCTGTGAGTCATGGGGACTCAGCAATCTCACACCCTTGTGATCAAGACTATTTAAGCTTATGGGTAGGAAAAGGTAGTGAGGTGGAGCTGCAGCAAGCACTAGCATATATGGTGGCTAACTTACGCAAATGAGAGCGAGAAGAGAAGCAAAGCACGGTCGTTGAACTAGAAGTGATCAAGAAGTGATCCTGAAACTACTTACGTTCAAACATAACTCCAAAACCGTGTTCACTTCCCGGACTCCGCCGAGAAGAGACCATCACGTCTACACATGCGGTTGATTCATTTTAATTAAGTTAAGTGTCAAGTTCTCTACAACCGGATAGTAACAAATTCCCATCTGCCCATAACCGCGGGCACGTCTTTCGAAAGTTCAAAACCCTGCAGGGGTGTCCCAACTTAGCCCGTCACAAGCTCTCACGGTCAACGAAGGATATTCCTTCTCCCAGGATGACCCGATCAGACTCGGAATCCCGGTTACAAGACATTTCGACAATGGTAAAACAAGACCAGCAAAGCCGCCCGATGTGCCGACAAATCCCGATAGGAGTCGCACGTACCTCGTTCTCAGGGCACACCGGATAGGTCAAGCTATGAGTAAAACCAACCCTCGAGTTGCCCCAAGGTGGCCCCACAGGCTGCCCGGTTCGGACCAACACTTAGAGAAGCACTGGCCTGGGGGGGTTAAAATAAAGATGACCCATGAGTCTGCATAACCCAAGGGAAGGTGGTAGGTTGTTAGTGCAAATGTAAAACCAAGGTTGGGCCTTGCTGGAGGAGTTTTATTCAAAGCGAACTGTCAAGCGGTTCCCATAACACCCAACCGCGTAAGGAACACAAAATCAAGGAACATAACACCGGTATGACGGAAACTAAGGCGGCAAGAGTGGAACAAAACACTAGGCATAAGGCCGAGCCTTCCACCCTTTACCAAGTGTATAGATGCATTAATTAAAATAAGAGATATTGTGATATCCCAACATATCCATGTTCCAAACAAGGAACAAACTTCATCTTCACCTGCAACTAGCAACGCTATAAGAGGGGCTGAGCAAAGCGGTAACATAGCCAAACAACGGTTTGCTAGGACAAGGTGGGTTAGAGGCTTGACATGACAATATGGGAGGCATGATAAAGCAAATGGTAGGTATCGCGGCATAGCAATAGAGTGAGCAACTAGCAAGCAAAGATATAAGTGATTTCAAGGGTATGGTCATCTTGCCTGCAGAGTTCTCCGAGTTGACGAAAGCTTGATCCTCATAAATGTACTCAACAGGTTCCTCGATCACGAACTCATCTCCCGGCTCTACCCAAAGCAAGAACACAAGCAACGGGAACAACAATCAACCATGGTGCAATGCGCAAGCAATATGATGCAAAACATGGCATGATATGCGGGATGTGATATGCAATGCATATGCATGCTCCGAAAGGAAAATATTGAACGAGTCCTCAACTTGGCAAACCAAGAGTGTCGCTGGAAAGATGAGTTGATTTCGGTCGAAATTGATATAAGGATCACCGAAATCGGATGCACGGTTTGCAAATGGCAAGCAAAACAATAATGGCACAATTCTGCGATTAACAGCACGATGCCATCTAGAATGCAATAAGAAACTAAACTAATGCACTCCAACATAGAAAAAAAGCACATGGAAGTGATCTACTCAAGATGCTTGACAAAAGATGAACACTGAGCTATGGCTAAATCACACAAGAGCAGGTTCAAATAAGCATGGAAAAAATGCAAAATATAACAGCATCATAGACTTAGTGAAAATAACATGTCAGGAATTAACATCAGGAAGAAATGCTTAGAGCAAGCTAACAACATGCTACAGGAACTGAACATAGCAAAACAAGGCATGGCATGAATCTACTAAAATCATATAACAAAAGTCCCTTACTGACCATAAGCCAAAAGGGCAAAGAAATATGATGGCACCCATGTAAACATAGCAAGTTTCGTTAACAGATTCAGACTTAGCAGAAAACTAGTCATGGCATAAATAGAATTATGAAGGCATGTTTGCGAGCTCGATGCACTCAACACAAGGCATTGCATGACAAACTAAGAGTACACCCAGCAAGAAGACATGATCAAGAAGCTAACCATGGAAAGAACAATCTCATAGCATGCATGGATCAACTACAACAACCTTGGCAAAATTGATTAACACGTAAACAATCTACCAGGAACATTTTATAGCAAAAGTAGAGCAATATTGAGTCATGCTAGGGCACACCAAAAATGCAAACAGGGGCATGGATGGATAGAGCATAACCATATGTCAACATCATCCTTACTGAACATACTCAAAAGAAGCATGGATCTCCCTGTAGCAACATGAATACATGGCATAAAAATAACAGCAGAGCAATGACTTGGTGAAATTCTAAGTCCCTGAAATCAGCAATATCACGAGAGCTACTTTTCATGCTTGTGCTAGTCACCACATTGATCACAAAAATACATGGCATACACCCCTGTAAAGATGGCATGGCATAGCCCAAAACACATGTAGAGCTCGAGTCCATATGCAGCACACAATCATCATGGCAAAAATGACAAATGCTCATAATCTGATAAGAATCAGGAACAAACATTTCATAGCACTCTTGCAATAGTCATTTGGGCATCAAGATGGACTCAAACAAGCATGGCACACTGGAACAAAATGAAGAGCACATCATGATGAACATTTTGACATATCATGCATGCAAAATGGAGCTACGATGACAGAGTTATGACATGTAGAACAGAGCTAGAAAATATGGCAGATGAAAAAGACTTAGGCAAAATCTCACCCTCCGAATCTAGGGTTGACCCGGCACAGATTACGAGGTTCGCCGGAGATCTTGCCGGGGAGGAAGAGGATGGCGGTCGGAGGGATCCTGGCAGCACTCCGGCGAGGGGAGGGCCGGCCGCGAGCAGAAATGAGTGGATCCGGGCATGGGGCCCCCGGATCCGCCTGAGCTGCGGCAAAGCTCGGAGGCGGGGCGGCACAGGGTAGCCGGCGAGCGAAGCGGCGGCGCGCGGGCGCGGGCGGGCGGCGAGGCGCGGCTCAGGCGGAGGAGCGCGGAAGCCGAGGCGGCAGCGCGATCTGTGCAGGTGGCGGCGCGGCAATGGAGCTCCGGCGAGACGCCAGCGATGGTGGTAGAGTCCGGCGATCGGGCGCGCGGCGGAGACGACACAGCGCGGCCTGCAGCGCGCGGGCTTGTCCGGGCCCCGATGGGCTCGGGCGGGCCCCGATCTGGACCGGGAGGGCCGGCGTGGTGGAGGCGCGGTGGAGACGACGGCGGGGTGACATGGCGGCGCTGGATTGGCTGTAGAGGTGGAGGCGGACATGTCCGGCGGCGGGGAAATGTCCGGTGACGCAGAGGAGGATTGGATCTAGGGTTTCGCCCAAAAATTTCGGGGGGAGATGTAAACATATAGGTAGAGGGAGCTAGGAGAGTCCAAATGAGATGCGGTTTTCAGCCACGCAATTGTGATCGAACGACTGAGAGGATGGAGGGGGTTTGTATGGGTTATTGGGCCACTTTGGTGGGGTGTTGGGCTGCAACACACACGAGGCCTTTGCGGTTCCCCTGTTAACCATTGGAGTATCAAACGGACTCCAAATGGCACGAAACTTGACAGGCGGTCTACGGGTGGTGTACCAAGGACGCTTGGCAAATCTTGGTCCATTCCGAGAAAGTTTAACACCCGCTCACGAAAAGAGGCAAAAGGGGGCGCCGGAGGACATAGGAGTGTCGGATTGAGAAACGGACAACGGGGAAAATGCTCGGATGCATGAGACGAACATGTATGCAAATGCGATGCACATGATGACATGATATGAAATGCATGACACACAAACAAATGACAAGGAAACAACAGCGAATAACTGGAAGACACCTGGCGCAATGGCCTCGGGGTGTTATAGTCTCTTCAACCTTTCGATCGCGCCCCACAACACAACAAGCACACCCACGATGACACATAGAGAGGGGATGTCCGGCGGCGGTCCAATGGAGTTCGGCAAGCATAGAGTGGAGACCCACGCGAGGGAGACAGATCTCTTGGTGGTGTACACCATCGACCCGGCCGTGGTGGACGACTACATCAACGGCGTTGAGCAGTTGCTTGCTGGAGACAAGTACAAGGTGGTCGGCATCGACCTCCAGTACACCATCGCTCGTCCTGGCATAGATCAGAAGGTTGTCGTCACCCAGTTGTGTGTGCGCCATCATGTCCTCATCTACCACTACTGCATGGCCACAGGGCCTTGCGACCGTTTCAACAGGTTTGTCAACAGCACTGACTACAAGTTCGCCACGGTGGATACCAAAGACGATGTAAAAGCGCTCAGTGTTACGGGCTTGGCCTGCAAGAACCTTGTCGAAATCCATGACCACTACAGGTTCTGGGGCAGCACGAAGAAGGACTCCCTGGTTGAACTCGCCTCGGCCATCATCAACCCCTACTACAAAAAGATGAAGCAGGATGCCCAAAGAACAAGTCCCGTATCCTGGCACAAGGCCTGGATGCGACAACTGGATGAACCTCACCTCAGGTTTGCGGCCAAGAGTGTGTACACATGCTACGAGATGCACAGGCGGATCATTGACATGAGGAAGTGCCTCGTTACCCAAATCGACGAGCCCGAATCGAGCCACAAGAAGAGCAAGCGTCACAAGAAGTAGGTGATGATCATATGATCTTTTATGCTAGTTAATCAGGCATGTAATATATAGTTTACTTTATTGGTGTGTGTGGAAATGTCATGTGTGTAGTAGCCACCTATGTAATTATGCATGTAACAGTTTACTTTGGTGTGTGCAAATGCCATGGTTGTAGTAGCCACCCATGTAAGTGGATGTTTAATTTGGTTATGCAAGCATGTCCTTATAAGTGTGTGTGTGTGTGTGTCTATTGTTGTTCTGTATGTAATCCCATCGCACAACACACACATCTTATTAGTTGTGTTCTTATCGGTCTTCAGACACATTTCTGATTACATACCTGTTTGCCACGTATCACACACATCTTGTTAAGTTGAACCATTTCTGTTCTCATGTCTCAACGCAAATAGTTCATCCGAGTGAACCGCATGCCGTATATCGCACGCACCTTTGATCTGGCTGACCGTTTCTTTTGTGTTGCCTAATCAAAAACAGTTCATCTGAGTGAACCGTATGTTGTGTATCGCACACGCCTCCATCTGGCTGCCCGTTTCTTTTGTTCCTCCTCATTGCAAACAGTTCATTGAACTGAATCGTATGCCCTTTATCGCACACGCAACTAAAACCTGAACCGTGTTTGATGCATCCGTCATCACAAACGTTTTACACATTTCTGACGGTTTTCATACAGCACCGTTTGCGATTATGGCATCGCACACAGTTTCTCGAAGGGTCTCTGATCGTAGTGTCGCGTTAGCAGCATCCTGCAGTAGTGAGTCGTGTCCACGGTAACAAGACAACTTGGGTTTGTATTCTGACCTGTTACAACTAAAACCGGATACTTGATAAAACACACCTAGATAAGTGATAGATACAACCTGGAGATCACTTTCTCACACGATGACGAGGAGAGGATCTCCGGGTAGGATTATTGATATGTGTTTGAGCAAGATGTTACCATATTATTCTCCTCTCTTCTACTGCTTAAAGATGATGTCCGCAGAAGATGCAGTCTTCGATTGGACGAGCTTCTCTCCCTTTATTTTGGCATTCTGTAGTTTAGTCCATAGATACTACCCCCTTGATACCGATGCATATGTAGTGTAGATCTTATGCCAGTCTTGGGAGTACTTTGGATGAGTACTCATGGTTGCTTTGCTACCCCCTTTTTCCTTCGACCCGGAAGTTTGCAACAGATGATGGCGCCGCAGATGGAGGTCCCCCCAGCGAAGCCTACTACATGGAGACCGATGACCAGTAGTCCGGAGGTCCCAGGCGGGAGGCCTCGCCTTTCGATCTAGTGGCGTTGTTTTGGTCAGGCTTCTTAAGGCAGACTTGTCTAACTATGTCTGTACTCAAATAATATTTGCTTTGATGACTTATGTATTTGGGTCCTCGTGACCCTGGCTTGTAATATGATATTTATGTTTATCCTTTGTGTCGTAGAGTTGTGTTGTGATATCTTCATGTGAGTCTCGGATCTTGATCATGCATGTTTGTGTGTATGATTAGTGCACGATTAAGTTGGGGCATCACATGTTTAGAATTTCTAATGATGTCAAAGGTTTAGGTAAACATGCATCCATGGTTCACACTCAGTTACAACAAGTTGCTAAGTTACAAAATGATTTGCTTAATGAGATGAATAATAAAATGAATGATCATTTTGTTAGAGTAATGACTAGAGGAGGTAGAATGACTCAGGAGCCTCTATATCCTGAAGGTCATCCTAAAAGAATTGAGCAAGATTCTCAGAGAATTAATATTGATGCACCTAGTTCATGTAAGAAGAAAAAGAAAAATTGATAGAAATTTGCATTCTTCTAGTGAATCTGCGGTAGAAAAACATTCTCAGAATAGTAAGATGTTTCTATTTCTGATGCTGAGACACAATCTGGTAATGAACATCCACCTGGTGATAATGATAATGATGATGTTCATGTTGATGCTCAACCAGACAATGATAAAGAACCTGATAATGATGTAGAAATAGAACCTGCTATTGATTTTGATAACCCACCTCCTAAGAATAAAAGATATGATAAAAGAGATTTCATTGCTAGAAAACATGGTAAGAAACAGAACCATGGGTTCAGAAACCCATGCCTTTTCCTAGTAAGCCTCTAAAAAATAAGAATGAGGAGGATTTTGAGCGCTTTGTTGAAATGCTTAGACTTGTATTTTTGCGCACTCACTTGACTGATATTTTGAAAGTGCCTCCATATGCTAAATACATGAAATATATTGTCACTAAAAAAGAAAGATATCTGAAGCTGAAATTTCCATGATGCTTGCAAATTATTCTTTCAAGGGCAGAGTACCTAAGAAGCTAGGAGATCCAGGAATACCTACTATACCATGCTCCATTAAAAGAAGTTATGTCAAAACTGATTTATGTGATTTGGGAGACGGTGTCAGTGTTATGCCTTTCTCTTTATATAGAAGACTTGATTCGAATAAGTTGACACCTACCGAAATCTCTTTGCAAATGGCTGATAAATCAACTGCTATACCTATCGGTATTTGTGAGGATGTGCCTGTTGTAGTTGCAAATATTACTATCTTAACGAACTTTGTTATTCTTGATAAGCCCGAGGATGACAACATGTCGATTATCCTTGGTAGACCCATTTTGAATACTGCAGGGGATGTTATAGATTGCAACAAAAGCAAGGTCACTTCTCATGAGCATACGGTATACTTTCCGAAGAAACAACTCCAAGTGAATAGTATTAACTGTAATGAAAGAATTACGACAATCACTATTGGAGGTTTGAATTCCCTCTTCTGTCCGTCAAAAAGAAATGTGAAACTCGTATTGTTGGAGAGATGCATATCCACATTGAGGTAACCTAGTGTTATATGAAGATTCTTCGGTTTCATGTTACTCAGAAATAGTTTGTTAATAAGACTGGATCAACTTTATTAATGGATTCTTTTTTAGGGGCATGTGGTCGATGAATTTAGTAAGAACAACATTCTGTAATCATAGTTTGCTCTCTGTTATTTTTAGTTTAATAAAGTAAAATGTTGTGATTACCCTATTTTCTGAATTATCCGTGCAATAAAAAATGGCCCAAAAAATAAAGTGCTCGGAATGTCCTAAAATTTTAACATGGTTTTTTTCTGAAATATTTAAGAAGTTTTGGCACTAAATACATCCCAGGGGTGCCCCTGTTTCTCACAAGGAAACAGGGCGCGGCCACCCCCTAGGTCGCGCCAAGGTGCCTTCTGGGGTCCACAGGACCCCACTCACTTGTCCATTCAGACCACTTCTACTCCTACCTCCAGAAAACAATATGTGTAGCTCTCTCCCTCGTGTTCTTGCCCCCAAACCTGAGATTTTCAATCTCTTTGCTCAGAGCTCCATTTTCGAAACTATTTTGGAGGATTGCTCCTTGGTATGTGACTCCTCCATTGCTCCAGTTAGTTTTTTAGTGGATTATATTTTACTACTATTAGTGCTACTAAAAATGAGCTTGCATGTTGAATTCTTTGAGTTCCAAGTAGTTTGAATGCTTGACATCCATATGAATAGTTTCTATCAATCTTGTGAAGTTTTGTTAACATCTTTTTGTGGTCTAAAAATTTCAAATTTTTGTTCTTAGGAAGATGAAATTCTTCCAGAGAGATTCTTCGAGCCGGAGCCCCAAGGGAATCATCGGGGATGCCCTGGACCGTGACCTTAACATTCTGCGGAGTACGGAGGTCTGGCCGTGCGAATGGACACACAATGACTTCATGAACGAAGCCAGGTTTCACCAAGAGTTTGCACAATTTGTTGCAAATGCCGGGTTGACCGACTTGCTAGCAGATGAGTGTGACCAATACCACATCCTTACAAACTCCTTTGTGCAAAAATTGTATTTCCTTCATAGGCTTGATATTCCCATGGTACGCTTTGATTTATATGCTAAACATTATGAGATACCACTTGCAGAATTTTGTGAGATATGTGTGATTACCTCTGAGGGGGAGTAGAGGGATCATCGACTGGAGGAGTTTGAGGACTTTCTACATACTTTAACTATGGGAGAATATAGGGACGTTTCTAGAGCCTGAGTCTCTAGTTTGCTTTTCCCCGTTGTGCACTACTTTGCTTTATTCATAGGGAAATGTTTGGCTGCTAGGGAGGAAGGTGGCACACTCAGTGCTCCTGACCTCATCATTTTACGCCGCGCACTTTTCAGTGACAACACTTATAGCCTTGGAGCTATTATTGCGCTTCGCTTTCACACTGACAGGACTAGGGGTAAAATTCATGGTGGTATTTATGCTACTCGCTTGGCGAGATGTTTCCATGTTGATATACACCACAATGATTATTTGCTACCCAGGATTTACTTAGACCATCAGTCCATGATAGATCACCACTTTATTGATAACCCTGAGCCTCCTCAACACATTCACTATAACTTGGTATTCAGTGAGAATACTCATGATATTATTTCGTTGCCTGCACCCTTTTGTTTGATTCTCATGCCAGGCACGGGTAAGTCATCATGCCACCGGACATCATTGCTTATAAGAATGAGTTGGCTATGGTGGAGAATGAGGCCCAACCTTGGGATGCTCGAGTGCCACTGCCTCGCCACTTTCCTACCCAGCCCGATGGTTACTACGGGTGGTGATTACCAAGCTAGGCCAAAATCCTAAGCTTGGGGGAGTGTGTTTACTCACCGACATTACATTCATGTTCACACATTCATTCCAGATGTCGGAGTTGATCCTTTTTCATTATATATCCATGTTTGGTTTTATTTTTCTTTCTTCTTGTGTGTTTGAAAAACTTTGAAAAATCCAAAAATATTTCTCGCTTCTTTTCGATTTTTCTTTCTTGTTTAATTATTTTGTAGTATTAAAAGAAAACCAAAAAATATTTCCCATTTCTTCTTTTGCTTGTTGGGAGCTTTCTTGTGTAAATACTTCTTCTCGCTTTTCTTTTCCCTTTCGTTAGTTTGCTTTCTTCAGAAAAACTAAAAACTCCAAAAAAATTAGTGTGTTTCTCTGAAATTCTTTTCTCTTCATTGAGTCCTCGTAAGGATAAGACCATGATGAAATTGTTAAGTGGCTGTCATATGCTTTGTTGTTGACCTAACGAGGAGCCAATATTACCTTGTCTTCTCCTTTGAATAAAATGTTTGCAGATTCCAGCTTAGTCCATGTCACTCTTGAAATATTATTATTTACACATCATTCAGTCCAGCAAGTGAAAGGCAATAATGATGAAGATTTGATGAAGTGACTATGGTAAAGAAAAGTTGGTATGAACTCTCCTTGTTTTTGTTTTTGTAAATATGTTTAACTTAGCATCCATGATTCAACATATTATGAGTAACCATGTTTGTGATGAAAAATAGAGATTGTAGTTGTTCATGCCATGCTTAAGTAGCTAGGAGTGGATAATGATTTATCTTGAATGTCAAGATGCATTAAAATGGTTATGATGTGGTATGATAGTATGGTATCCTCCTCTACATGATTCAAGTGGCTTGACTTGGCACATGTTCACACATGTAGTTGATTCAAAACCAACAAAGCCTCCACGATATGTATGCTCCTGGTGTTTATATCCTACTCATGCTAGTATTCAATATTAATTATTCACAATGCATGATTATGACCGTTGTCACTCTCTAGTTGGTCGCTTCTCAATCTATTTGCTAGCCTTCGCCTGTACTAAGGGGAAATGCTGTTTGTGCATCCAAATCCTTAAAACCAAAGTTGTTCCAGATGAGTCCACCATATCTACCTATATGCGGTATTACTCTGTCGTCCTAAGTAAATTTGCATGTGCCACCTCTAATCATTCAAACAATCATCTGTTTTATGTGCCCGTATCGCTCATGGAGCAATAGGGGGTGGTCAGTATCTTCCATGCTAAGCAGGTTATTCTCATGATGGGTGTTTATTCAGTTGTCATTGCACAAGAGAGGCTGGTAATTAGGGTGCCCAGTCCCATAATCACAATAAAGCAAAACATAATGGAACAAACTCCCCCGGAAAGTTGATTGTACGGAGGGCACCCGTGAATTCGGCTAGCCATGGCTTGTGTTTGAATGGTTGAGGGGGAGTAAACTTTACCTTTCCGCTTGGGAACTGTTGATAATGTGTTTAGCATGGAACATGTTGAAAATCCTCGGTCATAACATTGACAGGAAAAGCACACCTCTCAAAATGTATTCATCCCTAATTTAAGCTTCGAGGTCTGAGTCGTTGCTTGAACTTTAGGGGTGCTCTGCATTTATGTTTTGCAGTCTCAGAAAGGGCTAGCAAGATACCATGTTATCATATTATATCGTGATTGTTTTGACAAATTGTTGGCATTTGATATATGTTATTATTGCTCGCTAGTTGATTATGCCATTGATATGAGTAAATGTGATTTCTAAGTGTTAACATTTGCATGGTTAGTTCATGATCTTTGCTGAAAAGTTGGGTGCTATTTAAGCTTATATATGAATACAAGAACAAAAGAGTTCCTAAAAGTTTTTCTTTATCACTTTCAGTTTGCCAACTGAAATGCTTGAGGAGAAGCAATGAGTTAAGCTTGGGGGTGTTGACACGTCTCCGTCATATCTACTTTTCCAAACACTTTTGCTCTTGTTTTGGAGTCTAACTTGCATGATTTGAATGAAACTAACCCGGACTGACGTTGTTTCAGCAGAACTACCATGGTGTTGCTTTTTGTGCAAAAATAAAAGTTCTCAGAATTGGAAGGAACTTTTTGGAAATTTTTTATTGAATAAAAAAATAATGGAGCGAAGATCCACTGAAGGGGGGCCACCAGTTGCCCACAAGACAACATGGCATGGCCACCCCCTGGGCGCAAGCTGTTACCTTGTGGGGCCCACCTGACTCCCCTGACCCTAATCTCAAGTCTATAAATACCGTCTTTCGGAGGGAAAAAATAGGAGAAGAAGATCCATCGCGTTTTATAATACGGAGTCGCTACCACTTCCTGCTCTTCATCAGGAGGGCTGATCTGGAGTCCGTTCGGGGCTCCGGAGAGGGGGATTCGACACATCATCATCACCAACCCTTATTCATAACCAATTTCATGATGCTCACAACTGGGAGTGAGTAATTCCTTCGTAGGCTTGCTGGACGATAATGGATTTGCATGAGATTTGTCATGTAATCGAGTAAGTTTGTTAGGGCTTGATCCCTAGTATCCACTATGTTCTGACTTTGATGTTGCTATGACTTTGATGTTGCTATGACTTTGCTATGCTTGATGTTTGTCACTAGGGCCTGAGTGTCATGATTTTAGATCCGAACCATCTATGTTTTCATGAATATATTTGAGTTATTGAACCTATCTTCTAGTTATATTCATCAGTGCACCACAAATCCCTACCGGTGGCTAGGAAACTGCTGCAACGCCATTCCTCCCAGCCATCCCTAGCCCTTTTGGCTACTGACGGTGGATGTAACATCCCAAATTTTCAATTTGGAATGTTATATATTAGATCATCATTGTATATCATATTTTATTTTGCATTTTGGTTGATCCTAGAAATTCTACGCAACTCAATGACCCACGGAGAGAGTTGGGGATTTCGTTATTTTCATATTTGAGTTCTCTCAAATTTTGAGAATAGGATCATTTGATTTTATTTATTTTATCATCAATTATTTCTAATACAAAAATATGAGAGAGGGAATAAAATGACTTTCCAAAAATAAAGAAATATTGAGGATTTAATAATAAAATCAAATAAGATTTTATTTCGGAGTTTTCGGTGTTTTATTTGAATTCAGGAAAAAAGTGTGTTTTTCAAAATTGCATTTAGGTCCCAAATAAATGTTCACCTTGTGCGGCTTGATTTTAGAAGCCCGTGAAAATTTATTTCGGAATTTTTGGAGTCCGTTTAGTATTTCTTTTTATTTTTTCTTCTGAGCGGAATAATTAAAAAATGCGAACCGACTTAACGGGCCGTGTCCGACCTGGACACCGACCCGGGAGGCCTTTATAAGCCGAGGCCCGGCCCCGGGGGAAACCCTAAAGCGCCCTAAGCCGCCGCCGTCGCCATCGCCGGATCCCGCCGCCGAGGTTCGTCGCGCCTCGTTTTCCGTGCCGAAAAAAAAGAGAAAAGAAAAAAATCGGCGTTCGTCATTTTTCTTTTTCTCGGATTTAATCCGCAATTTTTCTGATCGCGATTCCTGATCCGATTTTCATTTTAGTTTAACTTTTCGCTCGTTTATCAGAATCAGGCGATTCAAGCGCCTAGAGTTTCGTCTCGAAACCCTCTACCCATTTAACCAACTTAAACAAGATTTTGCTACTGTAAAATTTGCCCTAGATCCAGATTACTAGAACGAAGTTGTTTCTTTCGCCGTTTGACTTTCATTGCTTCGTTCGATTTGATTCTTTTTGCCAACCGGAGTTCTTAAGTTGAACCTTCTGGTTAGATCTCTTATTTGAGTTTTACCTGTGCATTAGATGAGTACTTATTGTATGCTTGTTTGTTTGTTTGCGATAGAGTACCCAGAGTGCGCCGCCTGTTACTTCGAATCGTTAGGTTTTGCGGATCATCAGCAAGGCAAGTAACACTTTGATCATACCTTTTCTACTACCCAGTTTTATTGCATTAGACCAATCCTCACACATTGCATGATTAGGATCTAATTAAATTGTGGGATGGCAAGTAGATGAGGTAGTACCTATTACCTGTTATTATCAAACCTTTGGGAGTTACTTCTACGTTTGCTTATTATGCCATGCTATGCTAGTAGACGTGGATTGGGTGAGTGATATCCATGACAGATGTGAGATTGTTAATTAATGGTGTATCTAAGGTGGCAACTTAAACACACATCTGGGTGGATTGAGGCACCTGGGTATTCCAGGACTTGCCTGTTTTATTTTGGACCGCCACCCAGGCTCAAAGGGATCATGAGACTATTCATACTAGAAACTTCCGTGTGCAGCCACAAGCTATTATGGGCTCTAGCATAGTTGACTAAGTTGTGCGAACTCTTACAGTGGTAGACTAGCAGATGTAGGGGATGTAGGTGGTACGGTCTACCCGATCGTAAGGTGCTAGCGCTTCTGAAAGACTATGTCTCGGTCATCCGTCTTCTCAAACACCATGTAGTGCGAGAAACCAAACGGAGGCAATCGAGTCTTGTGGGGAAAAGTGCGCAAACCTCTGCAGAGTGTAATAAACTAATCATGGTTAGCCGTGTCCCCGGTTATGGACATCTTGAGTATCTAGTACCTGGATTTTCATGTGAATCTCAACATGTTACTCTAAATTAATTTTGTTGGGTTATGTTTAATGATGATGCTTAATTGGGATTGAGGATGCTGTCAACCATTCTCAATGTTTAACAACCACCATGGTAGTAATTAAATTTTATTCCTTTGAAGCAGGGAAAATTTGGCTTTACGCAAAACTGTAACCATAGAGCTTTCCACCGGCCAAATATGCATGTAGTATAGCTGTTTCATTCCATTACTCTCTATGTGTTACATTGCCAGCATATTCCATGTGCTGACCCGTTTCGGGCTGCAACGTTAATGTTGCAGACTTTTCAGACGATGATTAAGGAGCTTTTAGGTCGTGGTTCTATACTCAGTGATGCCGTTGGAGTTGATGGACTCACTTATCTTCCAAGCCTTCCGCTGTTATCGTTATTAGATGACCTTAAGCCATATTTATTGTAATAAGTTATCGATTGAGACACTCGATGTAATAAGTGTGTGATTGCTACTCTGATATAAATCCTCCGAGTACTGTGTGGTGTCAGCATTACTGATCCAGGGATGACACCGGAGCATAGAGATCAGACTGTTTGAGGTCTGGTCGCTACAATGGAGGCCCTAGCGTCCCACAGGACGCCACCGGCAATGCGCACTCACCCCTTCCCTTCTTCTCCTTGAAGAGAGCCGACGCATAGCCCCGACGCGCGGTGCTCTCCTCTGTGAGGGCCGGCCTTTAGCCTCGAGCCCTCGACGTTGTTGTGGCACTCAGACCCGGTGTGCCAGTGCGCCATGGCAGTAGTGCGGTGGCGCCCGCCTGACCCCCAACGACGCAACGCCTGGCATTCCATCATTGCTTCCCCAGGCCTGAATCACGGCTCCTCGTGAACGGAAGAGGCAATTGTGGTCGAAGGAAATGGTGGCCATCGGCCATCGACGCTCAGGTCATGGCGGTGTCTAGCTCGTCTCCACACGCCATGGCCGCTCATAGCACAGATGTCGGCACCCCTCCCTTCGGCGGAGAAGCCAAGGGCCGGCTTCGCCCCATAGGCATGGTGCCCATTGGCGGAGCTAAATAAGGACATGGGTGTAAAAATGTACATCAATTTTTTTCAAGAATCTTTCATACTAAGGTATAATTCACATATAGAACCATATACATCAAATAAATTTGGGTAAAAAAGTTTTTAGTGGACATTGTACACCCATTGTTCAGATGCTAGCTCCGCTACTATGCCTAGCGTGCCTCGGCCTCCAATGAGAGGCGCGGCGGCGCTCCACCCGGCTCGTAGTAGAAGAGGCTCCAACCGGCAGCCTACAGCCTTGGCGACGGCGACCAACACCGTGTTCTCGGAACACGGCGACCCTGACATGTGTCGCCATGACGCTCCTGACTTCCGACGCGCGACATGCCGACGCCCTCCTGCATAAAGGTGGATCCTGGCACAGAGCGACCTAGGTCCATAGCCTGCACATGCAAGCGGCAGCCTCGGCGACGACCATGAAAACGACGAGGCGATGCCCTCGACCACTATCTCTCGATGGCAATCATTTGGGTTGCTTAGGGTTCTATACTCTGATGTAGAACTACATGTCCACGTGGCAGAAAGAGATAAGAAGTCTTATCTCTTCATGAGTTTTGGACTATAGCCCCAGTTGCTTTACCTATTTCCACAATAGGTTGAAATTCGTGTCTATGAGTCCTGTGACTAATTCCCGGACGTTTCAGGATAATTCAACATGGTCCAACTACTAGTGCTATTCATTATCACTTGTCATCTTTAGACCATGTATGTATAGATATTCATTTAACCCATTTTTCTGTTAAGTTTTAGAATTCCATAAATGTGTGTGTGTTGATATTCGACATGTTCAATGCGTTTGCTATTGCAATTATCTATACAACGACATTGGTTTGTGATTGAGATTAATTTTTCTTGCACAACAATATTGATTTGTGATTGGGGAATATGTATTTTCTCGTAAAAAATATCATTGCGATTGAGATTAATTTTCTCTCACTAAATATTAATTGATCCCATTGAATTATCTTGCAATTTGATACAAGATCATCTCATTTAATTTGAGTTATATACATTTCATGTTTTGACTTGAACATCAAGTTTGCAACATCAGTATTATTCATTACATTAGTAGTGTATATCTATAGAGTACCTTGTATTCCAGAATAAACTATGATGTGATATATTTCCATGTTATTCTACATGTTGAGATTATTTACATCCATTATTTGCAATTGAGATTTCAATTTCTTGCAAATAAAAAATAATTCATCTTTATTAAGTCATTTTTGAATTAATACGAGCAAGAATTAATTTGCAAAATTCAAAGTGACTTTCTTCAAATTGATACTTGGGATCACAAGGTAGGCATACAAATCTACTTCCTACACAGATTATCGATGACTACTGTTAAATCTTGCATCTTGTCATTTTGACATTAATTTGCTTTACAAAATACTCTCCCAGACATTTTATTAAATTATGCCATATGGTACTAACAATATGAGTATCTACTGATTTTATTAGATTATACTCTCTAGTGCTGAAAGATGGACCCAAAATTTATTTTCGGGAGTATCTACAATGTGTCATGCTTAACAATTTGAAATTCACACTAATGGTTTCAAGCTAACTTCTTGATATATCCATTAATTTTGCAAAATTCATCACAACACTAATCATGATGGTCTTTAATTTACTGACGATAAAATTAGTTATCTCTGGTATCTGATGTGTTGGGGATATAACTGTTGGTTATGATCCGCCCAGGAGGGGTCGGGTCATGCTACTGGCGGCTTAAGGAGAGAAGGCCCAAGAGGACGATGAGGATGGTGGTCCATAGAGCAAGCTTATTGAAAGCCCAAGACCAGGAGGTGACTTGAGGCCCATGGGTATGAACCGTCGTATTGTGTAACTTGTATTGTAAGGCAAGCTTAGTTAGTCACCGAGCCGGACACGTTGTGTGTGAGACGGTCGGGACTCTGTAAGCCACCGGGCATCAACCTGTGTATATAAAGGGTGACCCGGCGGCGGGTTAGGGCAAGAAACAAGAGATCGAGAACTAGGTCAAGCGTATTCGCTCCCTGGTAATCGAAACCCAAGCAATACAACCCCAAACTAGAGTAGGCCTTTACCTCATCACCGAGGGGCCGAACCAATATAAACTCTCTATGTCCTTTGTCACGATTAACCCCTTCAAGCTAACCTAGTTGCGATGGCTCCTCGACTAAGTCCTTTCGCTAGGGCATCTGTTGTGTTAAGTCCACGACAGTTGGCGCCCACCATGGGGCCAGCGCATGGTGGTTTCGAGTTCTTGAAGGGCAGCTTCGCAGGGATCAAGGGATATGTCGTGGGTCGGATGACCAAGAGTCGTCGCGGCAAGCTCTATATCGATGATGCTGGCTGGGGCCCCGAGGTCGGCTCAATTGAGTATGGGTACCGGGTCCCCTTCGGCGGAATCCACGACTTCATCGGCAAGATCGGCGAGTCAGGCCCCGAGCCGACACATGCACCGACATCATCGGGACGGCTCAGCTTGCATGACCTGCCAAGGTTCAAGTCGCCGTGAAGCATGCTTTTGTCGGTTTCATCCATGGGGCGGAGTTTGAGGAAGGATTTGTGTCTGGTGGTGAGACGGCCATCCACTCTGATGGTGAGTCATCAACCGGTGAGACCAATTCAATGTATCAACTGGACGGCCGGCTTGGGGGTTGTTCCGATGGCGATAGTATTCCAGACCCCTATGAGCCACCGAATAGGATTGCAATCTTCATGGCCGGTACACAGCCGGTGCTCGGTTTGACAACCACCACAGCTATGACCTCTAGCTCAACGGCTATGGCGACGGCCAGGGCTAGCGGCTCTGCGCGCCCGCCGGCTCAGGTTCTGACCGAACTGTTGGATGCTTTGGCAATGTTGATGGGGACGGAGGTAACCCCAGATAGTCAAGAGCAGCATAAAGTAGATGTTGCGAGGCTATGAGATGAGATAGCTCAAGCCAAGGAAGAGCTAGCAGCTGAGAATGCTAGGATGGCCGCAGACGAGCTGCTTTGGATGCTCAGGCGCAACGGATTCATGCAGAATCTTTTTGGCTTACCTTGGATCAAAACGCATTGAATGCCATCATGAGAAGAAGACACCAGAATCGTTTACCTCCAGAGTACGATGCTAGGAACCTTTTCAACACACCTGGGGAAGGCACCATGACCGGCCCATAGTGAACCGGGCGGTTGAGATGCCCATGACTGGAATGCCGGTTCAGCTGCGTGCTGTGGATCCGCCTCGTTTGGATATGCCTCTACCTCAGCATGTTCCGACACCACCGGGTCATTATTCTAACCCTATGGATAATATGATTGTTGCGGTGACACGATCGTCGGCTCTCCCGGTGGAAGGTGAATCTCCGGTCACGATAGAGACGTGGTGGGCCAGAGAACTTATTCAGATAGCATTGGCTCAAAATGAGGCTTATTCGTAGAGTCATGAACGAATTCACTAAAACCCTCGTCCAAGCCAGAGTTATAGTAGACATATGGACTCTCCAGTAGTTTCAAGCAGTGAGCAACACCGTAACCAGCCTCGTAGGCATGACCCGGTGCGCGGTGGTGTTGATGCTCAGACTTTGGTGGATCAGGGCAGGGCACGTCGGGAGGCTGAGCTGGCGGCTCAACAGCAATCTTCGGTTTATCCGTCCGCATCGGTGGAGGCAGGAGTGACCTCTAGAACCTTGGGTCTATTGTGTTTAGTGTCGGCTCTGTGCAACGAGCGTTTGCCTGAGGATTTCAAGGGCCCTCATAAGGTGCCTAATTACACAGCGGATCAGCCCCTAGAGGCTTGGATTGAGAGCTATGAGATGGCTATGGAGGTGTTGTATGTTAGTGATGCTGCATGCGCTAAGTATTTCACCATGATGTTGGATGGGCCGGCTCGTACTTGGTTGAAAGGGCTGCCCGCTAACTCCATTAGGTCATGGGCGGAGCTGAAAATGCGTTTTATCCAAAAAATTAAAGACACATGCAAGCAGCCTATGTCGATTCTGGATTTAGACTCTTGTGTCCAAGGTGAGGGCGAGTCGACAACCAATTGGGTGCGCCGGATCTCAGCCTTTGTACACTCATCGGATAGTATCAACGTCAGTTCAGCAGTCCTGATGTTGGAGAAGAATTGTCGTTTCCTCCCCCTTAAGTAGAAACTGGGGCGGCTTAAACACCACTGCAATGACATGGGGGAGCTCATGGCGGCTCTCGTCAAATATGCCGACTCTGATAGTACCAAAGACCCCGACTCTGATGAGGAGAAGGCTAGTAAGGGGAAGAAGAGCGGCAATATGAAGGGGCAGCAGCATAATATGGCAGGTTAAAGTGGCAACGGTAAGCGCAAAGCTGATGGCGGTTTAGACTTTGTGGCCAACACCAATACGCAGAACAATAATCAGCATCCTAAGGGAAAGCCACCCCGGCTTGAAGGGCCAAAGTTTAACATTGAGGCGATGATGAATCAGCCTTGTCCAAAGCATGGTACGCAACAGAAGCCGACCAATCATCTATGGAAAGATTGCTTCATCATGAGGGAGTATAGGAATCCGTCTCTCACGGGCCTGGCTTTGGTGGTGGCGGCTCAAGCTCTGGTTTCTAGGCCCAAGGCAATCAAGGCGGTTTCAATCAATAATCTAGTCAAGGGAATCAGCAGCAGCAGTCTGGTTGTCAGAGTAATCCAAAGCAATTGAATAGTGGTCAGTATCATGTGTTTACCACAAGTTTATGTAAACGAGACCAGAAGGTTCATAAGAGGGCGGTCAATGCGGTTGAGCCGGCAATCCCTCGATATTTGCGATGGTCCGAACATGCTATTGTGTGCAACCGTGAGGATCACCCACTCCGAGTTGATAATCCGGGTCACTTGGCTTTGGTGGTTGCGCCTCAGGTTGGAGGTTACAAGTTCACTAAAGTGCTCATGGATGGAGGCAACAGCATCAATATCCTTTATTATGATACTTTCCGCCATATGAATTTAACTGATAAGGATCTTAAGTCGTCCTCTACTGTTTTTCATGGAGTGGTGCCCGGTAAGTCGGCGTATCTGGTGGGTAATATAGCTTTGGGACTGGCCTTTGGAGATGATAATGATTTCAAAGCTGAGTGTTGACTTTTGAAGTGGTCAAGATCATAAGCCCTTACCACGCCCTGTTTAGACGACCGGCTTATGCTAAATTTATGGCGTGACCTTGTTATGTTTATCTGCGGCTTAAGATACCGGGTCATAAGGGTACCGTCATTGTACATGGCAATAGGAAGATAGCTTTGGAGTGTGAAGAGGCCGATGCTGCTTATGATGAGACTGCTTGTGCAACAGAGGAGTTGAAGTTTTGTAAAGATAATGTTGACCCAGCAGATATGACACCTTTGAAGAAGCCAACCACAAAGCATGACCCTCTGTTGAAATTTTAGTCGACAGATGGCACTAAGCTAGTTGACTTTATTCCTGGCGACTCATCCAAGCAGTTCAGTATTAATGCTAATATGGATGCAAAATAGGAAAGCGCGCTCATCGAGTTCATTCGTGAGAACTGGGACATCTTTGCATGGAAACCTTCTGGCATGCCAGGTGTACCGAGGGAATTTGCTAAGCACACTCTTAATGTTGATCCAAAGTTTAAACTGGTCAAGCAATTCCTTCGTCATTTTAATGAAGTGAGGCGCAAGGCCATCGGTGAAGAAGTGGCCCGGGTCTTGGCAGCGGGGTTTATCATTGAAGTTTTTCATCCTGAGTGGTTGGCTAACCCGGTGCTGGTGCTTAAGAAGAACGACACGTGGCGGATGTGTGTGGATTACACAGACCTTAACAAAGCCTATCCGTTTGATCCTTTTGCTCTCCCTTGTATTGATCAGATCATTGATACTACGGCGGGTTGTGAGCATTTGAGTTTTTAGATGCTTACTCTGGTTATCATCAGATCAAGATGGCAGTTAAGGACCAGGAGAAGACGGCTTTCATCACCCCCCTTGGAGCTTTCTGTTATGTGTCTATGCCTTTTGGGATCAAGAGTGCACAGACGACTTATCAGCGGTGTGTCCAGAATTGCCTCCATAACCAGATTGGATGTAATGTTCATGCTTATGTAGATGATATTTTTTTGAAATCCAGAAAGAAGGAGACCTTGATAGATGATTTGAAAGTGACCTTTGACAATCTTCAGGTTTACAAAATGATGCTTAAACCGGCCAAGTGTGTCTTTGGTGTGCCAGCAGGAAGACTCTTGTGTTTTTTGGTTTCTGACAGGGGCATTGAAGCTAACTCGGAGAAAATCAAGGCTATCACTTATTTAGCTAAGCTGGCATGTATTAATGATGTCCAACGCCTGGCAGGTCGTATTGCAGCCTTAAGCCAATTCATAAGCCGGCTGGGCAAGAAGGCTATCCCTCTGTATCAGATGATGATGAAAATAGATCACTTTGTCTGGAGTGATACTACTGATCAGGCGTTTGAGGCCTTGAAAAAACAGTTAGCTAGGCCGTCAATTCTTGCTGCTCCCATTGATAAGGAGCCCTTGTTGTTATATGTGGCTGCTAATAGCTGAGTCGTCAGTGTGGCAATTGTTGTGGAAAGAAAGGAATTAGGCAAGGAGTATCTGGTTCAGCGGCCGGTTTATTATATCAGTGAGGTACTCATTGAATCCAAGCAGAGATGCCCACATTGGCAAAAGCTGGTTTATGGGGTGTTCATGGCTAGTCATAAATTGAAGCAGTATTTGTTTGGTCATCCCATCACCGTGGTTAGTTCTGCTCCCTTGGGGGATATTATTCAAAACAGAGAAGCCACAGGTCGGGTAGCCAAATGGGCCATTAAGCTTGGGCCCCATGGTTTGAAGTATATGCCTTGGACAGCTATCAAGTCTCAAGCACTTGTGGATTTTATTAATGACTGGACTGAGCTGTAGATGCCTGAGGAGAAGCCGGATAGCACATATTGGACTATTCACTTTGATGGATTCGGGCTGTTAGAAGGGTCGAGGGCTGGAGTTATCTTGACTTCCCCACGAGGTGATAAATTTTGTTATGTTTTGAGGTTGATGTTCCCTTGTACTAATAATGCAGCTGAGTATGAGGCCTTGCTCCATGGTCTTCGGATGGCTAAAGAGATGAATCTAAGCCGGGTGAGGTGTTTTGGCGACTCAGATTTGGTGGCTCAGCAAGTTTCAGGCACATGGGATTCTAAAGATCCACTCATGGCAGCTTACCACCGAGAGGTTGATACTATTTCTGGACATTTTAAAGGTTATCAAGTGGAACATGTTGATCGCAGGAAAAATGAGGCGGCTGTCCGGTGCCACCTAATGTTTTCCTTGATATTCTGCATAACCCCTCAGTCATATTGCCTATGGAGGAAGATCTTGATGTTCCTGACCTAGAGGCGCAATTGGTGGCAGCTCTTCATGCTATTCCTGATTGGACAGTCCCATATTTGGCTTATATGACCCGGGGCGAGTTACCCGAAGATGAAACTTTGGCTAGGCAGATAACCCGGCGGTCTAAGTCAATGACTATTGTCAATGGAGAGTTGCACCGATGCAGTGTCACAAGGGTGTTTCAACATTGTGTTTCTCCTGAGGAGGGCCGTGAGATTCTACGAGAGATTCATGAAGGAGATTGTGGTCATCATGCTGCCTCTAAGTCTCTCATAGCCAAGGCTTTTCGCCATGGGTTTTATTGGCTGACGGCTCATGCTGATGCAAAGGATTTGGTCAGTAAATGCGATGGTTGTCAAAAAATTTCAAGACGAGCTCATGTGCCGGCTCAAGAATTGAGGATGATTCCAATTACTTGGCCGTTTGCAGTCTAGGGGCTGGATATGGTTGGACCTTTTAAAAGATTCAAGGATAAAAAGACCCATCTCTTGGTGGCGGTTGACAAATTTACAAAGTGGGTTGAGGCATAGCCGGTCAGTAAGTGTGACGCAGCGACGGTGGTTCAATTCATCAAAAAGGTGATTCTCCGTTTTGGCTACCCTGACAGCATTATAACTGATAATGACACTAATATATCTAAAGGTGCTATGAAAGAATTCTGTCAACAAGAGCATATTCGTCTTGATGTGTCATTAGTCTCTCACCCCCAGTCCAATGGCCAAGCTGAAAGAGCCAATCAAGAAATTTTGAGAGGCATAAAACCCCGACTTATGGTCCCTTTGTAGAGGACACCGGGTTGTTCGGTGGAGGAGCTGCCTCCATTGCTATGGAGTATCAATACTACCCCCAATATATCTACGGGTTACACGCCTTTCTTCATGGTTTACGGAGCAGAGGCGGTTCTCCCTAGTGACATCCGTCACGACTCGCCCCGTGTGGCGGCTTATGTTGAAGCTGACAATGAAAAGGCACGTCAGGATGCTATTGACCTATTGGATGAGGAGCGTGACCTTGCGGCGGCTCGTTCGGCGATTTACCAGCAGGATATGCGTCGTTATCATAGTCGCCGGGTTAAAACCAGGACCTTTCAAGAAGGAGATTTGGTGCTCCGACTCATCCAGGATCAAACTGACATGCACAAGCTATCCCAACCTTGGGAAGGTCCCTTTGTGGTCAGCAAAAATCTGAACAACGGGTCATATTACCTTATCGATGTTCGAGACCACAAGGACTTACGCACATAGGAGGAGGAGACCCGCCGGCCGTGGAATATTGCTCATCTTAGGCCTTATTACATCTGAGCCACCGGCTCTTGTATTGTACATATTTCCACCAGTGTATATATTTATGACTAGTATAATAAAGCCGACATCCCTGATATTTCAGGGCCTCTGTCGTTTCATTTCGGAGAATCTGAGTCTTTATTGTCTCTTCATAAGATCACTTGGGGGCTTCCTGCTCATTGAGCATAGCTATGACTACCCTCTTGATCCGTCTTATATGCCTTGATTGCAAAATGCTTGGGGGCTTCCTGCTCATTGAGCATAGCTATGACTACCCTATTGATCTGGCTTATACGCCTGGAATGAAATATTACTTGGGGGCTCCTTGTTAATGAATAGAGCTTTTTTGTCCCTTGAAATATGCTTGGACGCCATGTGTATTCACCAAAAATTCGGGTTATCCTGCCTTTGTTTGCCTGCCACTCCGACCAGGTAATCCTGGAATGACTCGTCGTACTCTTGACAATCAATCTTATAAAGACCCTGAATTTGTCAAAGTTAAAATGGCGATTGGTCATGTGAGGTCCGGCTTACGGGTTTGAATTAAGGTTTAACTCAACGGCTATGTGGCCCTTGAACAGCAGTTGACATTGAGGCTTGGCAGCCTATGAATGCCTTGTTTTTTTATTTATATTTGCTTTGAACATTTTTTGAGGTTCATCTTTTGTGCCATATTGATATATGGTTGAAAATTGATTAGGGCCATGTTGCCTTATGATTCATATATGAATCTATCCAGAGTTTTTTTAACCCGGCCTGGCCTTGGACTTTAAGTCGCCAGTGTGTGATGATTATGTGCTTGGAGTTATATGCTCTGAGCTTTGGGATGTTACCCTTTCTGCACATGGCATTGTAAGCCGGCAATGTGAATAAATTGTTGCTCTAAATCTTTGGGTTGTTACTCTTACTGCATGACGCATGGTAAGCCAGCAGTATGAACAAATATCACAGGTATGATATTTATCTTGTTATGATTATACGAGGTTTTGATAAACCCACCCTGGTTATGGACTATTTGGTCGCCAGTGGATTTTATATGGGGCATTATGACCTGCCCTGGGGTAAACCGCCAGGGCACCTGTTATCTGCTTATGTGCAGGAAAAATGATAAACATGGTCTGCATAGTTGATGACATTGTAAGCATAAGTGGTAGATCTTCAAACAATGGATCGGCGGTTCATAAGTGTTATGCAAATAAACACGCATGATGGCGTGGCAGATCATGATTTTTTCAACTAAGCCTATTACAAGGCATCACATGGACACAAAAGAATCAGTGTTATGAGACACACAACATCTCAATGCTAAAGGTGATAAACCGGTTTATGATTCACGACTCCTAGTCTTGGCGCGTTGAGGCTTCTGGGTCATCTTGCTCTGTTTCTTCTCCTCCTTGGTTATCCATTGGCTAGAAGTCAGGCGTAGCCCAGTTGATACCAGTCAAAGCTCTAAACACAGCCTCGTCATCTATAAGATTTGATGGATCAATATCAGAAGCAAAGGTGTGCTTACGAGTCGGCGGGATGAGATCCACCTCCTGATGAATCGGCGCCTTCACCTTCTTCTTCTCAGCATCGTAAACTGCCTGATACTAGGATAAATCTATGTCTTCGGCCAACTTGCTTGCTAATGGACTCATTTCCCTTACTATTTTTGCAAATTATGTTGGAGATATGCCCTAGAGGCAATCATGTATGATGATATTTCCTATGTGTTTATGAATAAAGATAGTCCTTGGACATTATCAATGATGTGTATCAGCAAGTACGTGACTTGTTTGTGGGACTATGCATTGTATGATGAACGTCCTAAAAGGTCCCTAGTCGAAAGGGCTGTGTGGATGCGCAGCCGACTAGACTAGCATATGACACGGTCGATGGCTTGGTCTCACTAGCCATGGAGCATTGGATGCTAACCGGATAATATGGACTCGGAAGGATCTGGTCGGATTCGACGTAGTCGGATCCGAGTTGAGATAAGGTCTGAGTCGGACAGACCCAACTATGAGACGCAGCGATATGTCATCTGTGAGTCTCCAATACAACAATGTTCTATGTCCTAAGACCTGAGCTGGCGCATGTACTCGGGATGGTGACAAACTTGCTTTGGGCCAACCAAATTCTACTCCGTGACTGGGTAGTTACAAAGGTAGGTTTCGGGTTTGTCCAGACCCATGCTGCGAGACATGGTCGAGCAAGATGGGATTTTCCCCTCCGATCAGGAGAGATATACTATGGGCCCCTCATGTGATCCGACCAGGATAAGCATGGCCATGCGACAAGGATTATGAGATAATCTGGTTTGTGGTCGGCATCACTAGAACAAGAAAGAGGTCGGGCTAGCACAAGGATGACAGACTCACCTTGAGCCCGACAACATGTATCGTGTGGCAAAGGGAACAGAAGTATGATGTACAGGTTTGCCTAACCAGCTTCATAGTCTGCTTGGTGTTCGGCATGCCTTGCTAGGGGCCTCTACCAACCGTGCAGTTTGGAGGTGATCCGAACTGCGACCAAGCCGGCTTGAACCTAAGGGGTCGCGCGCTTAAGGGAAGGAACCTACGAGGTCGGATCCGGGGACACTGGTCGGATGTGATCCGAGCTATATTTGGATTGTGGCCGAGTAGACTTATGGGCTTTAGGGTCCGTGCGAGGCCCAAGTGTTGAGCCCGCAATGGACGCCTATATAAAGTAGGGTGCGGCACACTCATGCGATTGATCGCTTTGGCGTTGTCACTAGGGTTTGCATGTGTTGCGAATAGACACCTCCACTCGCTGCCAGTTGTGTGATCGGACCTAGCAGTCCACCGCACGATGTTCCTCCTGCACGCGCGGGTATCGTTATAGGCGGTGCACTTGCGCCGCTTCGGCGAACCTGTACGTGGGAACCGACGACCGGCTGTTCGAGGGAGATCGGACGAGGAGGAGATGATCCACGCGAACACGCTGCCCCAACTCTTCTTCTGCTGCACGGCACTGCGCGTCTAGTGGTAACAAACTGTGATCCATCTCCCGTAGCATGTTCTTGGTTGTTCTGCGTGTAGGAATTTTTAATTTGCAGTCGACACACCCTACCATAGAACCCAACAAATTCGACAGCACTGAAGGGAGACTCGTCTTCTTTTACACTGGGGCAGCCATTGGCCAAGTCTTCTGGATCAAGATTTGCTTGCCATGCCCTTGCCCAGCTTAGGGCAGTGATGGCACCGGCTCTAGCAGTTGTTTGCTTTAAGTCCTCAATTCTTTGGGGTAGCACAGATAGCTTCTCCAATGTTTCCTTGATGAGGGACGGTGGTTGTTTCTTATGAATAGCAGCAGAGATTGCCCGTTGAGCACCAGTATATAGTTGTTCCACAAGAGTATAGATAGCCTTAAGCCTGATGCGCATGTCTGGATCCAGCTTGGAGCTTCGGGAGCCTGCATTAGTAAAATTATTGATAAACTGGCAAGTGATTATGATGTGCTTCTGGTGCAAAGGAGAGTATTTTTTTCTTACCAAAGATGGCCGGAGTCATGTTTTTGATGTGATGTTTTAAACCGGACAACTCGTCGGTTATCGATTTAAGGGCTGCTTCGGCATCCTCTGCCCTTTTCAATAGAGCTGCCCTCTTGGTCTCCCAGCCATTTTTTATCAGCACTGAAGTCTTGTTTCAGCTTTTCAATGTTTTCCAATGAGGTCTTCAGCTCTGATTTGGCTTTTGCAGTCTCAGATTGTTGGGTCTCAATGTTGGCCCTCAGATCTTTGACTTGGGAATCTTTCACATTTAGTTCGGCCTGCAAATATGAACAAGGTGGAAGGTATTATGATCATATTATTTTTGAAGTCCCAAGCACAATACAAGTATTTTCCTTGGCACCCGGGGGCTAATTCCTATTGCTCTTTTTTTAAAGACAGTTTTTATGATGACCCGGACAAAATGATATAATCCGGTTCATGGGGGTTATACATATTTGGAGTCACAGCTATGGTGTTAAAGTCCCTGCTTATTCATGTTGATTAAGCCAGCCCTTGGGGGCTACAGGTGCAAAGTTGATCGTAACTATTTGAAGTTCTGGCTTAGCTTGATAAGTTTAAGCTAGCCCTTGGGGGCTACTGGTTTTGACCTTGATATATATAAGGCTATTTAAAAGTCTAAAGCACATTCAATTCTATCATGTTCAATAGACTTGGCGGCTGGGTATATCTATATAAAGAGGATTGTAGTAGATTACCTCAAAGCATTCCTTCATAAGATTGACCAAGCTGGCTTCAAAGTCACGGCTGGTGTGAAGGCGGTTCAAATAGCTAGAGTGAATCTCTTGAGCACTGAACTGAGCGTAGCTTTCCAAGTCCGCTTTCCATTTGCCCTTGTCAACAGCAGAGAACTCCTCTTTGGCGATGTGTTTTGATAGGGCAATGGGGTTGCCTGGGGCTGTATAAGTTGTGCCAGTAATCATTCTGTATTCCGTCTCCTGAGCCATTTGAGCAGGACTGGGTGGTTTGGCTGGTTCCGGGTCAACATCGGTGATTGGGTGTTCTGGTGGTGGGCCATCCATGGCTGTTTCTGATGTTTGATTCAAAGACTCGGATATGGTCTTCTCCGAGTCAACGTCTTTGGCCGGTTTGTCAACCTTCATTTTTTTGCTGGGCTTGGCCATAGCGCTGAAAATAAGACACAAGACAGGGTTGTTATGACTGTGGAGTGCATAAATAAAGGCAAATAAGCTTGAAAATGTTTCTTACCCAAGCACAGTCTTGAAAAGAGGGATTTGAGTCCCAATTGAGTTGTCAGAGGAAGAATGAGAAGTTCCCTGATAGTTTGAGTCAGAATGGTTAAGATGTTGTCGAAAATGACCCGCCTTGGGGTATGCTAAGTCGGAAATATTTGAAACCTCTGGTCGACACTTGCGAGGAGCTGGCGTGTTTGGTAAGCCGGAGGAAAGAATTCCGTTGCCACTGTTTCAGGTTGTGCGGCGAGCTTCATGTTGATGTTTATTCAAAATAAAGTTGGGATCCAAATAAGCTAAAGGATGAGAAAACCTTACTTTCTGACTTGCTTGACGAATTTTCTGTCTTGGCAGAGGTTCAGAGTTGGAGGAAAGGATAGTTACCTCTTCAACATTGGCTTGGCTTCCTTCCGCATCATCCTAATAGTGATCATTATCAATAAGATGTACAAAAAAATGAGCCAAGGGAGTCAAGTGTTACCTCCGACTCATCATTATCATCCAAGTCAAATAAATCAGAAGGATTGGACTTCTTCTTAGCATGCTTTTTAGTAGCCTTGGTTTTGGTCCGAGGTTTCTTGGTCAGCTTATCCTGCAGCTTCTTATTCCAAAAAGGTGAATGGGCCTGCAAAAATTAAATGGGTATGAAAGGGCAATTTAAGTAAAGATATGATTCAATTGCGAAGTTGGTTAAAAGCTTACAGCTGGTGATTTGTTAAGAACGCGGAAAGGATTCAATCCGGCTTTGCTGCAATCTTCCAAGCTCTCCTTTAATAGAGACTTGGTCATGCTATTGATGTCTTCATCAGTTAACTCAATCTGGCAGTGGCCTTGCGGATCTTTTAACTCGCCGGTATACTCGCACATCAAGCCGGGGCGGCAGCTTAAGGGCAAGACTCTCAAGGTGACCCAACATCGAACCAGATCAATTCCAGTCAAGCCGTTGGCCATCAGGGCTTGGATCTTTGAAAAGATTAACATATATTTCTTCCATTCTGTTGTACTGATGCGGTCTGGAAGAGGATGCATGTTGCTAAGCTGGCTGGCGCGATAACCCGGCAGAGGGTTTTCCCCTTCTAGAGAAGTGTCTTTGCAATAAAACCAAGTTTGGTTCCAGTCTTTGGGATGACTGGGCAAAGTGGCGGCTGGCAAAGTGGCTTCTTTCCCTCGCTGAATAGAGATACCGCCTAACTCTAGGCTGGGCCCATCAGTGAACTCAGTCTGCCTGTTTAAGTAATAAAATTCCCTGAACAGTTCCACAGTGGGATCTTGTTGAAGGTATACTTCACAGAACACTTGAAAGTTGCAAATGTTTGAGACGGAATTGGTACCTATATCTTGAGGATGGAGCTGGTAGAAGTGTAACACATCCTGGAAGAATTTTGAGCCGAGGGGGGTGAAACCCCGAAGCATATGATCAGTGAAAACAATTATTTCACCGTCCTTGGGCTCGGGAGGGGTTTCTGTGGCTGGGACCCTCCAATGGATGACATCTTTTTTGGCCAGGACACCTGTTTGAACATACTCGTTCAATTCTTCCTCGGTGACCCGGGAAACAACCCAGTTGCATGCAGTGACAGTCTTGCCCATTTTGAGGATGAAGGCCTAAAAGAAGAAATATTTCCAGTTTCAGATCATACTATTAAGCCGGACCATTGATTCAAAAGTAAAAGGCCAATGTGTTAAGCCGGAAGATGAACACTGGAGTACGCGGATATTCATATTAGCGGCTTAAAAGGGGACTAATGATACCTACCGGGTTAAGGATTATATTGTTAAGCCGGCCAGAGTTTAAGGGTTAAATACATTGTGTAGAACCAAATTATGAGGATGAGTAAGCAAGCATGGTTAAGACGGAGCATATTACCGGGTTATACAGGTTATGACGCGTATGATGGCGGCTTAAACGGGGCCTAAGGTTATATGACGGGTCACAGTTTTTGGTATAAGCTGCCATGGCAGTTATGATGCTTCTGATCTATCAGTAAATATTTGGCTAAGTGCTGGACAAACAAGATTCTGCAGATTGATTATATAATTTTGGATCTACCATAGTTTGGAAAAGAAAAATAAATTCTAAACCTAAAAAGTTGTGACAGCGGAGGAACTTGTTGGCTTGAGGGTTTTCTGTATAAGCAAGACGACTCCTATGATTGAGAAGAAGTGTTAAACTACTTCCGCATGGTTTCTGTGGTTGTTTTAGATAAAACTAGGGACGCCATGGAGGAACAGTGAAGAATGGCGAAGAACACCGATGAACAAAGTGAACCCTAATGCAGATCTGAGGTATAAGGAGATGAGTTCTTACAGACGCTGATGGACAGCGGTGCCGCGCCGGCGTTCTCTAGTCTAGTCAGGCTGACGTAGCGGCTTGAGTTGATGCAGTGGACGGAGGTCGACAGCGGCGGAGCTCGAGCACGTGCGTGGCGTTGCAAAGAAGAAGACGAAGACGAGGAGGCAAAGGGGGCGAAATAAAAAGGACCCTGTCCCTATTTATAAGCAGATGGAGAACAGGCATGCACGGGAATCGAGGAGGCCAAAGAGTAAATATATGACTGCACGGGCGCCTC
Source organism: Triticum urartu (assembly GCF_003073215.2). NCBI lineage: Eukaryota > Viridiplantae > Streptophyta > Magnoliopsida > Poales > Poaceae > Triticum > Triticum urartu. The sequence goes on from NC_053024.1 coordinate 392,017,926, forward strand.
GAATTTTGGGAAGTCCGTCAAAGATAAAGATCTGTTAGGATGTTCTGAGCTTCGTGCGAAGTTAATGCAAGATGACATCATGGCGGGTTAGCATGATTCGGTGAGCTGACGTCATGGCGGGTTATAGCAATTTCATAAAAGTTGACAATGCAAGATTTTGCTAAGTCAAGTATTGAAGATTGATGTGAACAAGTTCAAATCAACCTGGGGCCTAATGTTGGGGTTATAACTATTGGGTATGACCCACCTAGGAGGGGCCGGGTAATGCTACTTGCAGCTTAAGGAGAGAAGGCCCAAGAGGACGATGAGGATGGCGGTCCATAGAGCAAGCTTATTGAAAGCCCAAGACCCGGAGGTGACTTGAGGCCCATGGGTATGAACCGCCGTATTGTGTAACTTGTATTGTAAGGCAAGCTTAGCTAGTCACCAAGCTGGACACGTTGTGTATGAGATGGCCGGGACTTTGTAAGCCGTCGGGCATCAACCTGTGTATATAGAGGGGTGACCCGGCGGTGGGTTAGGGCAAGAAACAAGAGATCGAGAACTAGGTCAAGCGTATTCACTCCCTGGTAATCAAAACCCAAGCAATACAACCCCAAACTGGAGTAGGCCTTTACCTCATCACCAAGGGGCCGAACCAGTATAAATCTCTGTGTCCTTTGTCCCGATTAACCCCTTCAAGCTAACCTAGTTGTGATGGCTCCTCGACTAAGTCCTTTCGCTAGGGCATCTGTCGTGTTAAGTCCATGACATGATGGCTAGAGAATTTGAGGCATTCCACCCTCAATGGCCACCACTTCCCTACATGGGCCATGGACAACATGATCGCTCTTGTGTCTCATGGAATACTGCGTGCAATCCAAGACCCGGGTACCCCTCTACCAATTGGATCCACGCCACTGGCGAAATAGAAAAACTATGTCGCCTTGTACATTATAAGGCATCATATACATCTAGATTTCACATCTAGTTATTCTATATCAGCAATTCCTAGGACGCAAAGAATCGCAAGGGAAAAATGTTTGAATCTCACTTCAACCTCCAACCTGACAACAAGAAGTGTTGTTTGCATGGTGTTTTCCATGACCCAGCGACAACATGACTATCCACCAATCATGAGACCCTTTGGGCATGGAGAACATGATGGTTGAATATGACTCAACTAACATGTTTGCGGACTTCGAGTAGTCTCTCATTCTCTTGAGTGATCAATATAATTTATGTCCATTTCTTATGTTGTAGTAAGAACATAAGTATTGTTGTCATCATATATTGTACATCACAATACATTGCATCAGCACTTTGGTACAAATACATTTGTATGTATTCTATATATTTGCTAGAGATTTTCATACTGAGAATCTTAAGATCTATATATAAATTTCTATGGGGGTCAATCTGATGAAAGATGATATGTACCTTGTGGACATATGCACCACAAACTCTATACTCACGGCAACTCCAGCGCACGACCCCAAATGGACGCCCATTTCGTCCGCTTGGGGGTGGCAATGCGGTCGTGCCCGCCCGGATTTGTGGATGCGGCGGCCGTGCGCCCAACGCACGACCTCCTTTTGGCTGCATCTCATCCGTTGTGCATGCAAACAAAAAGATGTAGCTAAATGGCAATGACCATAGTTCACGGCAGCGGCTGTGTTCACACTAGATCATGCTGGCGGGCAACAAAAGCTAGTGGCCTACAGAATGGCCACCCCCAAGTTTGGCACCGACAACAAAGCCAGCGGCCGACACACTAGCCAGCCTTCAAAATGGACAAGTTTTGGCGTTGGCAACAAAGCCAGCGGCCGGCACACCAGCCAGCCTTCAAAATGGACAAGTTTTGTCGCCGACAACAAAGCCAACGGCTAGCACACCAGCCAGCCTTCAAAATGGACCGCCATCGCAGCCGAGGTCTCACCTAGTTCAGGCCGTCACTGGTGAACATCTCCTTCTGCTGGTTCACGAACCAAGCCTTCCTCTCTGGTGACATGTTGTTCTTGTTGACGCTCATCAATGCGAGTGCCACCTCCTTGGCTTTCATGTCGGCATTGGTGGCCTTGATCTCTAGCTTCTTGAGCTGAGTGGCCTTTTCGATGTCAAGCTTCCTCCTCTTCACGGCCTCCTCCATGTCAAGATTCTTCGCTTGGAGATCTAGATATATCTTCTTTTGCTCCTCCTTCCCTTTGGACTTCCTCTCCTCCCTCACATCCTTTTTCTCATCATTTCCTCCAAAGTTCCTTGCAAGGCAATGGACGATTGATATGTCTCCAACGTATCTATAATTTTTTATTGTTCCATGCTTTTATAGTATGAATCTTGGATGTTTTATAATCATTTTATATCATTTTTTGGTACTAACCTATTGACGTAGTGCCAAGTGCTAGTTGCTGTTTTCTGCATGTTTTTTACATCGCAGGAAATCAATACCAAACGGAGTCCAAATGCAACAAAACTTTACGTAGATTTTTTATGGACCAGAAGACACCTAATGGGCCAAGGCAGCACCTAGGGAGTGCTCCAAGGGGAGCACAACCCACCAGGGCGCGCCTGGAGGCCCAAGCGCGCCCTGGTGGGTTGTGCCTACCTCGGGTGCCCCCCTGACCGCATCTTTGCTCTATAAATACCCCCAATATTCCATAAACCCTAGGGGAGTCAACGAAAATCAATTCCAGCCGCCGCAGAGTCCAGAACCACCAGATCCAATCTAGACACCATCACAGAGGGGTTCACCACTACCATTGGTGCCTCTCTGATGATGTGTGCGTAGTTCTTTGTAGACCTTCGGGTCCGTAGTTAGTAGCTAGATGTCTTCCTCTCTCTCGTTTGATTCTCAATACAATGGTCTCTTGGAGATCCATATGATGTAACTCTTTTTGCGGTGTGTTTGTTGGGATCAGATGAACTTTGAGTTTATGATTAGATCTATCTTTTTATATCCATGAAAGTTATTTGAGTTTCTTTGATCTCTTATATGCATGATTGCTTATAGCCTCGTATTTCTTCTCTGATGTTTGGGTTTTGTTTGGCCAACTTGATCTATTTATGTTGCAATGGGAAGAGGTGCTTTGTAGTGGGTTCAATCTTACGGTGCTTGATCCCAGTGACAGAAGGGGAACCGACACGTATGTATCATTGCTACTAAGGATAAAATGATGGGGTCTATCTCTACATAGATAGATCTTGTCTACATCATGTCATCGTTCTTATTGCATTACTCTGTTTCTCCATGAACTTAATACACTAGATGCATGCTGGATAGCGGTCGATGTGTGGAGTAATAGTAGTAGATGCAGGCAGGAATCGGTCTACTAATCTTGGACGTGATGCCTATATAATGATCATTGCCTGGATATCATCATGATTATTTGAAGTGCTATCAATTACCCAACAGTAATTTGTTTACCCACCGTTTGCTATTTTTCTCGAGAGAAGCCACTAGGGAAACCTACAGTCCCCGGGTCTCTTTTTCATATTATTTTCCTTTGCGATCTACTTTTCCTTTGCTTTTATTTTCAGATCTATTAAATGAAAAATACAAAAATACCTTGTTGCACTTTATTTTATTTGGCGTTCGATCTATCTCCCGTCCACGTGCCAATTTCTGTCTCTGCTAACTGAAAGGGGTTGACAAACCCTTTTACACGTCGGGTTGCGAGTAGTTGTTATTTGTGTGTAGGTGTTGTTTACGTTGTGTTGCTTGGTTCTCCTACTAGTTCGATAACCTTGGTTTCATATCTCAGGGAAATACCTACCGCCACTGTGCTGCATCATCCCTTCCTCTTTGGGGAAATACCGATGTAGCTTCAAGCGACATCAACGATGCATCACGCTTCTCGTCGACCTTCGAGTTTTTTGTGCCCCTCGGCCTCTTAAGCAAGTCTACCTCATCTGCCACGGCTGCCTTCCCTCCTTTCTTCTTATTAAGAGCGTTATATTGGTATTTTAACTTCGGGCAATCTTTGATGAGCACCCAACAACGCATGAGAGTGAATGGCTTGTCTTTGTGCCGGGCCTTGAAGGCTTCCAAAGATTGGAATTCCTACACAATCAAACATGCGGCCACAACTGTAACATGGAAGCACATACAATGCATGAAACTTAAATGGCATGCCAATATGAATGGACACATGATGAAAAAGGAAGAGGTTCATACCAAGTTACCAAGGCCTAGGCCGCTCACGGGACGGGCTTTGACGCTCTCAGGCGTGACACAATATTTGTTGCACTCTTGTTGAATGAATCCCCACCTCTTTTGGATTGAATTGATGTCGCGGGTGCTTGTGAATTGGTAGGGGCCAAACTTTATTTGCTCATGAAAGTTCTTGTGAACTCTTGTCCAAAAGATGGCTCCTTTTTGCTCGACACCTTTGATTGGATCTTGGCCGATTTCCTTACAACTCTCGCAAATCAAAGTGTCCTCAGCTTGGCTATATGATCCCATGTGAATGCTCTTCCTCCTCTTTTGTGCTTCGGCCTTTTGGGTGAGCTCATCGATAAACAACAATGGCTAATACAAGTCATAATCTTCATGCCACGAGTTGCAATGGTCGTCCTCATCACCATCATCATGGCTGGTGAACTAATTGTCATCATAGGTACCACGGCCATCCTAGCTTTGGGTCACGTCGGGATCAAAAGCTTTCTATTGGCCGTCGACGTGGAACGCCTCACCACGACCCTCGAAGATGACATTCGGCATGAACGAGACGTAGTAAGGGTCGTTGTCGACGGCGTCGACTATGGCATTTCGTCGAACGGCTTGCGGGCGCCGACCATGTGAGCTGAAGTGAACGGTCTGGGCTGCTTCCTTTGTGCTCCATCGGACGGCTGGCCAACGCCACTATAGCCCGATGTGACATTGAGGTCGATGACGCCCGCGGGCATGGCCGGATCGACCATGATGAAGCCCCCGAGATTGCCATGTTTCAACTGCCCATGTTCATCATGCTATAACTTTGCATCCGTAACTCCGTTTTGGGCGTGTAGCATATCAAAATGTTCGTCTCAGAGAGCACATCATTTAATCTCACTGCATCATTTCCATTTGAGTTCATCTTGATGCCCGAAATGTTGTTGGAAGAATGCTATTTGGGATAATTGTCAGATCTGCTGCTCCAATTAGATATTTGTCATTTTTGCCATGATTATTGTGTGCATGATATGCCCCTGAGCTCTACATGTGTTTTTTATATGTTTTGTCATCTTTCCAAAGGTGCAACCCATGTATTTTTGTGATGTGTGTGGTGACTAGCACAAACTTGCAAAGTGGTGCATTCGTTAATGCTGATTTTAGGGACATAGCATTTCCACTAAGTCCTTGATCTGTTTATCTCATTATGCCATATGTTCATGTTGTTTCCTAGTGATCCGTACCTCTTTTGAGGATGATCAGTAAGTATGTTTTGTTAATCTTGTAGTGCTCTATCCATCCATGTCTTTGTTTGCAATTATGGAGCACCCTAGCTTGAGTCAATCGAGCCCTACTTTTGCTATTTTCGTGAATCTGGGCAGATTATCTACTTGTTAGCGATTTTGCTAAGGATGTTGTAGTTGATCCGTGCATGCTATGTTATTGTTCTTGTCATGTCTAGCTTGTATAATGTGTATTATTGATGGGTGCATGCTTAGATTGTCATGCCTTGCTCTGTAGTGAGTGCATCGAGCTCATAAACATGCCTACTTGATATCTGATTTGCATGTTCCAGTTTTTCACTAAGTCTGAGAGTCTGATTATGTTTTTGCCATGTTCACATGCTTGCAAATGTATTTTCTGATCCCTTTTGGCTCAAGGTCACTAAGGGACTTTTGTTAAGCTCTTTGAGTAGCTCCATGCCATGCTTTACTTTGCCATGTTCAGGTCCTGTAGCATATAGTTTTCATGCTCCAAAGAGTGCTATCTGATCTGAAATTCCAGACAAGTGTTAATTTCACCAAGTCTGAAATCTGTTTGCCAAATGCATTTTTGCCATGCTTGTTCGAACCTGTTAATGGATGAATTGGCCGTAGCTCAGTGTTCATCTTTTGTTAAGCATCATGAATGGATCCCTGCCATGTATTTTGTTGCCATGTTTGAGTGCTGTAGCATGTTCATCTTGTTGCATTTAGATGGCTACTTGCTATATATCGCAGACCGGTGCCATATTTGAATTGCTTGCCATTTCCAAACCGTGACTCCGATTCCGGTGTTCTTTATATCATTTTCAAACGATTTCTCCTCACCTTTCCAGTGGCACACTTAGATTTCCAAGTTGAGGCCAGGTTCTTTCTTTCCTTGTCAAATCATGCATATGCATCGCATACCGCATCCCGCATATCATATCATGTTCATGTGTTGGTTGTTTACTATGTTGTGTGCTTCTTTCCGGTGTTGCTTCTTCGGGTTGGTTTCGGTAACGTTGTGTTGTGAGGATTCATTCGTCTATGTCCGTTTGTCTTCTTCAGGGACTCGTTCTTCTTCCTTGCGGGATTTCAGGCAAGATGACCATACCCTCGAAATCACTTCTATCTTTGTTTGCTAGTTGCTCGCTCTTTTGCTATGCCTATGTTGCGATACCTACCACTTGCTTATCATGCCTCCTATATTGTTGAACCAAGCCTCTAACCCACCTTGTCCTAGCAAACCGTTGTTTGGCTATGTTACCGCTTTGCTCAGCCCCTCTTATAGCATCGTTAGTTGCAGGTGAAGATTGAAGTTTGTTCCTTGTTGGAACATGGAGATGTTGTTCCTTGTTGGAACATGTTTACTTGTTGGGATATCACAATATATCTTATTTAATTAATGCATCTATATACTTGGTAAAGGGTGGAAGGCTCGGCCTTATGCCTGGTGTTTTGTTCCACTCTTGCCGCCCTAGTTTCCGTCATATCGGTGTTATGTTCCCGGATTTTGCGTTCCTTACGCGGTTGGGTTATAATGGGAACTCCTTGACAGTTCGCCTTGAATAAAACTCCTCCAGCAAGGCCCAACCTTGGTTTTATCCTTCGCCACCTAGCCTTTTTCCCTTGCGTTAGCCCAGCCCAAGGGTCATCTTTATTTTAACCCCCCCCCCCCCGGGCCAGTGCTTGTCTAAGTGTTGGTCCGAACTAAGTAGACTGCGGGGCCACCTCGGGGAAACTTGAGGGATGGTTTTACTCGTAGGATGTCTCATCCGGTGTTGCCCTGAGAACGAGATATGTGCAGCTCCCATCAGGATGTCGGCGCATCGGGCAGCTTTGTTGGTCTTGTTTTACCATTGTCGAAATGTCTTGTAACCGGGATTCCGAGTCTGATCGGGTCTTCCCGCTAGAAGGAATATCCTTCGTTGACCGTGAGAGCTTGGCATGGGCTAAGTTGGGACACCCCTGCAGGGATTTGAACTTTCGAAAGCCATGCCCGCGGTTATGGGCAGATGGGAATTTGTTAATGTCCAGTTGTAGAAAACCTGAAGTTAACGTTAATTAAAATACATCAACCGCGTGTGTAACCATGATGGTCTCTTTCCGGCGGAGTCCGGAAAGTGAACACGGTGTTGGAGTTATGCTTGACGTAGGTTGTTCTAGGATCACTTCTTGATCACAGTTTCACGATCGTGCTTTGCCTTCTCTCCTCGCTCTCATTTGCATATGTTTAGCCACCATATATGCTAGTCGCTTGCTGCAGCTCCACCTCATACCTTTACCTTTCCCATAAGCTTAAATAGTCTTGATCGGGAGGGTGCAAGATTGCTGAGTCCCGTGGCTCACAGATACTTCCAAAACCAGCTTGCAGGTGCCGATGAGTCCGTGCAGACGACGCAACCAAGCTCAAGGAGGAGCTCGATGAAGATCTTGTCCTTCCTGTTGTTTCGTTCTAGTTGATCAGTAGTGGAGCCCAGTCGGGACGATCAGGGATCTGTGTAGCATTTGGGGTAGTCTTCTTTTATTTTGGTTTCGTAGTCGGACCTTGTGTGTAACTGGATGATGTAATGCTTTATTCATGTATTGTGTGAAGTGGCGATTGTAAGCCAACTATGTATCTCTTTTCCCTTATTGTATTACATGGGTTGTTTGCGAAGATTACCTCACTTGCGACATTGCTTTCAATGCGGTTATGCCTCTAAGTCGTGCTTCGACACGTGGGAGATATAGCCGCATCGAGGGCGTTACACCTGCCCCTCCTTATATATGTTGAAGGGGCGGTTTACATGACTAGTCCTAGTTGGATTAGGATTACTCTATTACAAGTGGAGTCCTAGTCTTGCTTCCTTTGTAAGGGAATATTCCTTGTGCTTTCCTCATAAACCGGCCTTCTGGGCCATGGGCCTCATCATCCATCTGATCCGCCCGCCGGGTTACTAATGAATCGCCAAGACCGGGCGGGTAGCCCGTGAACCGCCAAGCTCCGGGCGGGTTACCAGTGAGTCGTCCAGTCCGGCCAGGTTAAACTTCCGGCCGGTTTACGCCACGGGGTATATCCCCGACATTAGCCCCCAGTTTAATTTGGATTTATCCATGTTAAACTAATCCTGTAAAATAAACACAAGAACAAACTTGACAGGTTGTGCTCCGGGTTAAGAATTCTTGTAGACCGGCACCTGATCATCCTTAAGTCCTTGTCATTTCCTCCTTCTAGAAAATCCAGGTCAATAAGCTAGCGTCATACTCAATTTGCTGACATTGGTTTCTCACAGAAAAATATTGTGAAGAATAATCCACTTGTGTCGGCTTCCAAAGCGCCGGTTTAAGAAATATTGGTCTTGAAATATTCATCTGATATTCAGCCGGTTTGAAGATGTAAAAACTTGTCGGTTTAACATTACCAAAATGGCCGGGCTATAAAAACTGATGATCCCGGATTATGACCGTTTATAGACGCCGGGTTATGATTGTTGCCAACGCCGGATCACACAAATAATCTTCCTGATTTGCCAAAAACTGAGAATTTGAAGATGTTCCTCCTTTATATGCATATTACCTGTAGCCCCCAAGTCTTAAGAGGAGAACATAATGATAGCTTAAGACTTGTGTCAATATAAATGTTGCAACCTTGAAGAAATCCAGATTGTTCATCTCAGTTACTAGTCACAACTGAATATTCCACATATGTAGCATCCAAGTGTCGGGTTGTTATGCTTGCAGCAACCTGGGACTTGTAATTGCCTTATACTCATAAAAACTTCAACCAATGTAGCCCCCAAGGGCCAGGTCATTATGCAATAATGAGCAGGGACTTTGTAGATATGATCATATAGATTTGAACAGCAACGTGTAGCCCCCAAGGGCCGGGTCATTATGCAATAATGAGCAGGGACTTTGTAGATATGATCATTGTTGACAGGAGCAATTGGTAGCCCCCAAGGGCCGGCTCATTATGATATGATGAGTCGGGTCTTCAATAAGATGAGCAAAAAATGACTTTGCATTAGCCCCCAAGTGTCATGGTGCATGCTCGCAGCGACATGAGACTTGCATATTTGATATAATCTCAACTTTGAATAATGTAGCCCCCAAGTGCCGGGTCGTAAGCCTGCAGTGACTTGGGACTTTATTCCTTCCATTGCAGAATAAATCATATTCATATCCATTGCGCTAAAGCAACTTTGAAAACCTCAATCATAATATTAATAACCATAATAAAAATCCAGCCATGTTTGCTATTTGAATAATATAATCCAATGATTTATAAGCGCATGATTCCAATGGCGCAATCCAAATATATGCTGGCGACTTATAGTCCAAAGCCAGGTCGGTTTAATAAACACCGGATAATTTCTCATCATATACTGGCGACTTATTGTCTTAAAGCCAGGCCGGTTTAATAAACACCGGATAATTTATCATCATACTGGCGACATATAATCGAAAGCCAGGCCGGTTTAATAAACACCGGATAATTTATCATCATACTTTATTCAACCTGTTTCTGCATACAACAAGTTTAAAGTGTCCTGGCGGTTTACCGCCGGACGGGTCATAATGCCCAACATATAACCTGGGTTGATAACCAAGGCTACACTTAAGAATAATCAAATATGAAATATATCATACCTATGACATTGAATCACATCGTTGGTTTACCAACTTTTTTGTAGTAAAGGTAATAACCCAAATTTTGAGTACTGATAACTCCTTCCATATTGTGCCGGTTTATGATAAACCGTACCGGGTTGTGATAAACACCGGATTAACCATATATAATACTGGCGACTTATAGTCGAAACCAGACCAGGTTAATAATCGTCGGATTATAATTAGTCATGTACTGACAACTTGTAGTTGAAAGTCAAGCCAGGTTAATGAACACCGGTTTACTCCATAATAAGATGGTAACATAAAATCAAACCGGGCAGATAGTCTCCGGATTAAGATTTGACCGTGTTCCGCCAATTTGTAATTGACAGTCGAACCGGATTAACAATGTCGGTTTTAAAACGCAACAGAAGTAAAAGGTCTTTAGCAAAAAATAACAGAATTCAAGCAAAGGCAAAGATAAATCATTTGCAAATGAGGCTTTAAGCCGATCAAGAGGCATTACCATGGTCGGACACGACCAAGCCCCCAACAGGCGTAGCTATGGTTCGAGTCAGCCAGGTCCCCAAATGATGCGTTGGCATTACGCCGATCAAGAGGTGTAGCGATGGTTCGGGTTCGACCAAAGCCCCCAAGTGATGATGTGGCACTAGGCTGATCAAGAGGCGTGACTATGGTTCAGACATGACCAAGTCCCCAAGTGATGCTGTGGCTTTTCGCCTACCAAATGGCGTTGCTATGGTTCGGACGCGACCAAGCCCCCAAGTGATATTGTGGCATTGCGTCGATCAAGAGGTGTAGCTATGGTTCGGATACGACCAAGCCCCCAAGTGATCAATAATATGATAAGCCAATAAGGCATCATACCCATGTTTGAACCGCGCATCATGGCAGCAGGTCCTCTTTGGCACCCTTTAACTTTTTGCAAGAGATAAAATCTTTCTTGAACCGGGATTTTGAACCGGATATTGGGAGCTTCAAAGCTTTGTGGGAGACATCTTTCCCTTGAACCGGATTTTAAACCGGAATCTTCATTTTCAGCCGGAAATTTTCTGACGGCCCTTAAACTCGAACTTGCGAGAAGTTAATTCCTTTTTGAACCGGACATTTTTAAACCGGATTTGAGAGCTTCAGAGATTTGCAAGGGATAGTTTCCTCTTAAACCGGATTTGAACCAGATACTAAGGGCTTCAGCGCTGTGTGGGAGACGGGATTCCCCTTAAACCGGACTGTAAACCGGAAGCATCATTGTGAGCCGGAATATTTCTGACGGCCTTTAAATTTTCATCAATATAACAGTAGCCTCTGGGACCGAGTTATCTTTCTCTCCAATGTCCTGGGGTTCTTGACTTCACTGAAAAACCGGCATATAGCTGAATCATATCATTGTAGCCCCCGAGTCTCAAGGTGACTCGAGGAGTTGGCTTGAGATTCTCCGTGTTTGATCATAGCAGAAGGTGTATATCATTGATGTTAATAACGCGATGTGAATCCACAGAAAGTTGAGGTGACTGCGGCGGGTTATAAATGATCCCATACGAGCCGTGTCAGCAACTCGACCAATGGTTCCTTCCAACTGGCGATTTGAAGTTTAACCAAAACTATAGTGGCGGCGACTTGTGCGCCTGCGCATTGAGCCATCCAGTGCAAACGGCAGTTTATGATAATTTGCCTCCACTTTGAAAGAAAACCGGGCTACCCAAGCTGTGACTTGCTCATACCCAATAAACAGCTCATGCAGACAGGTGCGGCCAGGTATGTTGATGTAGACCAGGCCGCGAGAGACGGACGACAAGGATGACCGCAACATCAGAGGCGGCACAGATAAATGAATCGGCCGCGACACTGTAAGCCAGTGCGGACGCGGAAAATCGGCACTGGTGTCGTAAACCGGCACGGACGGGCGAGTTAACGTAGACCGGGTCCGCAGAGGCGGCGACTTTGTGCACGTCCATTGAACAGCGACCAAACGCGATCCCGGCAAGTCGATGTAGACCGGGCCGCAAGAGCGGCGACTTGTATGCGTCCATTCATCATGTAATATGTCTTGGACTATCGCCAGGCGGGATATTATCAACCCGTGCTCCATACCCGTGGTATAAACCACATTTTGTAATGAATAATGATCCTGTATATAAGAATATAAAAATCAAAGTAATTTGTTTTTGACAAAAATAACATGTGCCAATAAAATATATTTAGAAAGATATCACCTGATTCATTCATAGATGATCCCTTTCAACATGACAGAGGCAATTTAGGCAGATAGGCAACTCAATATAACCCCTGGCGGCTCAAGCAGACCGGCGATTCAATTAGCCATGGCGGCTCAGGTAAACCGGCGACCTGGGGCGTAACCACGACGACGGCAGCGGGTCCTTAGCAGAAGGCCGCGGAAGCGAGCAACAAGGCAGGTCAACACAGCGGAGGCGGTGCTCGATGACCCAGTGCTTAGAGCGGCGGGTCCGAGGCAGGTGAAGCGAGCAGAAGCTCTCTGGAGGAATCCCGACGCGGATGTACGGGCGTGGACCAGCTTCGGCAGCACACGTTGGCATGAAAATACATCCCAGTTCAACCATAGCATCTCGTGCTTCTTCAGTCCACTCACCGTCCAATTACCCTTTAAATGCTTCAATAAGAAAATCCATGCAATATCCATCATGACTGTCAGGCAACACCAATGGTACTTTGCTTTTCGTAATCCATTTTTCTCCATTAGTAACTGGATGCATGGCTCTTTATACGTGTCATAAAATTCTCTCTGAACAATTGATCTTCCACGTCAAGCCTGTGAGTAATTTAGGGACAGTCCATACTCCACTTGGAGATCACAAGCCATATCTCTTGGCCTAAAATACGGGCCATCACGTAGCTTTTCCTTAATAATATTAACAACCCATCGTTGTGTCCCCAAATGATGACCTTTCACAGTTTCAGCTTCACTTCAGATTTTTCGTCATTGAATTGCGGGCTGCGCATCCTCCTTGGCTCCCCCGCCTCTCCTTGGCTCCCCCGCCGTGCGTCACTCCGACGCCGGCGTCCACCCACCCGCCGCCAGCCGCTCCGGCTCCGGCGGCCACCGTTCCCCTGTCGTCAGTCGCTCCGGTGTGGGCTTCCCCTTCCCCTGCTGGTCGCCTGGCCCCTGCGGACCTAGAGTTCTGGCCGCCATGGCAAGTAGCCCGTGCTTTGTGTCGTCGTCGTTCCATGGGGAGCGGCCGGTCGTCTCTGGCCTTGGCATCTCGTCGGCGTCGGAGGGCTCGGCGGCGGAGGTGCCTGCTGGCGAGGGCCCGGGGGTGGAGGCCGTGGCTGCCCCGTCGCGCAGGATTGCGCCGTGGCAGGAAGCCCCTGCCTCAAAGCGGTCGCTTTGGAAGCGCCGTCGCGAGGCGGAGCTGTCCGAGATGGTGCTGCGCCGCAGCTCGCCGCCTCGGAGGAAGGTGACGCCGGAGATGCGGGACAGGTGCTTCAAATGCTTGGAGAAAGGGCACTTCTTGAAGGACTGCATGAACAAAGTCGTCTGCCTCCGGTGCGGGCTGCTTGGGCATGTCGCCAGTCAGTGCAAGCGGCCGCGCAGCCCGTCGCCGGTGGAGGAGCTCTGGCGGGATGCTGCCGCTAAGTTGGCGAGGAGGGTGTCGGGCCTGGGCGCGGCTGCTGCACCGGGTTCGTCGAGGCAGGGCGCGGTCGCTCAGCGTGCTCTGTCGTCTTCCTCTCCGCCCGGCCGTCTGCTTTCGTCGGTGCCGCCGCCGATGGATGGGCTTCGCCAGGAGGGGCCTAGATTGGAGGTGCAGGCGGATTTGGAGATGTCCCCGTCGGAGCTGTGTGTGGTTAGGAGGACTGGGGCCATGGCTGAGCTTGAGGGCAGATTGCAGCACGCTATGGTGGTGTTTGTGGGCGGCGACAGGTCGGGGCTCTCGGCGGACCTGATCCGGCAAGCGCTGCTGACTAGGAGGGGCATCCCGCGGACAGAATCTCAGTTCATCGGTTCCAGCCAGAAGATTTTCTTGTGGTGTTTGCTAGCAGGGAGGACCGGAACAGAGTAGGTGCGAGGCCAGTGATCGAGCTTGATGGGTGCAGGCTTTCATTTCGGCAATGGATCCGACAGAGTCAGGCGGTTTTTGCGGCATTGAGGACCAGGGTGAGCTTGGAGTTAAAGGGCATTCCTCCGCATGCCTGGGAGCTGGATGTCGTGGAGAGTCTGCTGGGTGGCTCATGCTTCATTGAGACGGTGGCGCCGGAAACGTCGTCAAGGGCGGACTTGGCCTCCTTCAAGTTGCTTGCGTGGATGGCTGACCCGGAGTCGATCCCCACGAGGCGGTGGCTGGCGGTGCCGGAGCCGGAGGAGCAGAGGGATGTGTACCAGCCGAAGACCCTGCAGTACAAGGTGCTCATTCATTTGGACGCCGTCACCACCTTCCCGGAGGGGGAGGAGCCCTGGTTCCTTGGCGGCAGCTCGTCGGGCAGCGGACAGAGTGGCATGCCAGATTCGCCCATGGACATGGGCAGAGGGGGAACTACGCGCCGATGTGTTTGGAAACGTGGAGTTAGGGATGCCAGAGGCGACTACGCGGGCGGTGGAGTTGGATCGGTGGCCGGCCGGACTTACGCCGGCGTGGTCCGTGGCGCAAGGGAGAAGACAGACTGGATGATACCTCCCATGGCTCTTGTACCTCAGGTGGGGCCAACAGGTGGGCCTACCACAGTTCGGGACAGGTTGTCGATTCGTCACTCAGCTTTTGACCGTCTGGGTGGCTCAGGTACATTCGAGGCGGAGACCGAGGTGGGACTGCAAAATTCGAACCCGTCTGGCGCGAATGGGGTAGCGCCGGTGCTGTCGATGACTCAATTAGCTCAGCCGGTGGGCGAGCTCGTGGTTGGGCCAGACAGTGGGGGACCCGTGATTCAGGATATCTAGACGCGGCCCACCGAGGCGTCTCAGCAGGTGGCTGGGTTGGTGGATGTGCGCGACAGCGGTGGGCCCGCGTTTCAACTCAGCCAGTCGCGGCCCGAGCAGGTGGGGTCGGCGGCTGCTGAGGTGGGGGTGAAGGAATCTGATGGGTTGGCCCCTCGGGATGGGATGCAGCTACAGCGTGTGGCGGTTGAGGGGTCGGTGGAACCCATGGCTGCGACGCGGGTACACGAGGAGTGCATGACTGGGTTGGGCACAGAGGATCAGGGGGCCTTGTCGCCTGACGGGATGCAGGCCAATCCGCTGGCTCCGGAAGGTGCAGGTGGAGACAAGGAGGTCTTGGGAGGGATGCAATCATTAGTACTCCAGCTGCCTGGGCAGGATAGCACAATGATTGGAATAGATACTCTGGCATGTGAGGTTGTGCAGCAACAAGTGGCTAGTCCTGAGGAGGGGGTGTTGGCGCAGCGACAAGTGGCGGGCGTCCATGATTTTGAGCCTGGGCAGCTGATTCCTGACGTTACAGAAGACATGCACCAGCGGGAGGAGACTAGGAATGGCGGTATGACTCCCCAGGAAGCCATTGCGTTTGGCAAACTTAAGTGGTTTTGCGACGCTTTGGTGAGGAAGCTTGCACCAGCGCTCTTGTTGGAGGTGCAATCCTCACTTCGACCGGAAGCGGAGTCGTATACACCACGGCGAGCTATGATAAGTGCTCGGCGGGGCCAGCCACCCAAGTTGAAGGCAACACAAGCGAAGAACGTCCTAATGCGCGCGCTGGGCATCGTGCCGGAGGACTTGGAAGGGCATGATGATAACATTGCGGAGCTTGCGGAACTATTTGAGTCACCACTAAGAGAGCAGTATATCCGAGTCATTGCGGCTCTGTTTGGCAAGGAGATGCCACCAGCGCATGAGAGGGGTGCCAGCGCGTCTGTGGTCTTGGGGGCGGCTTGAGTTAGTCGTGGGTAGGAAGGGTGGGTGCCTTGTCTACTATGGATTGGAATCCAAATATACTCTCTTGGAACATGAGGGGTCTTAATAACCCTGCTAAAAGAAACGCGGTAAGGGAGTTTGTAATAGATGCTAGAGTGAACTTGGTGTGTCTCCTTGAGACGAAGGTACATGTACTGGATCAATACTTGGTGATGCAATGTATTGGGCCATCGTTTGATGGCTTTGCTTACCTGTCGGCGATCGACACGAGGGGTGGTATTTTGCTCGCGTGGGACAGTTCTTTCATGGAGATTGATAACTTCTCCTGGGACTCTAACTTCCTTACGGGGCGTGTGCGTAACAAAGATGGATGGGAGTGGTGGTTATCCGTGGTCTATGGCCCACAAGGGGATGAGTTGAAGACTAATTTTCTGGTGGAGTTGCAGCATCGGAGAGATGTTTGCCCGGGGCCATGGATGGTCCTTGGGGACTTTAATATGATATTAAGAGCAGAGGAGAAGAATAACACTAATCTCAACAGATCCATGATGAGGATATTCAAGGCGTTTGTGGATAATAATGAGCTCAAAGAGCTTTACATGCACGGGAGGAGGTTCACGTGGTCTAACGAGAGAGAGAACGTGGTGATGACCAAAATTGATCGTGTACTGGTTTCGGTGGATTGGGAGCTCTACTACCCAGATGTTTTACTCCAAGCTTTATCCACGAACATCTCGGACCACGCCCCGCTTCACCTTTCCACGGCGGCTCCGTTTTGTGCCAAGAAGAGGTTTAGGTTTGAATTGTACTGGACCAGGCTTGAGGGTTTTGAGCAGGTGGTGCAGGAAGCGTGGGTGTGCGCTGAGGACATTATAGATCCGTTTAAAAGATTGGATGCGTTGTTGAGGAATACGGCGGTGGCATTACAAGCCTGGGGACAGAGGAACACGGGAAACAAAAAGATACAAATTGCTATCGCCAATTACGTCATCATCCGGTTGGACAGAACCATGGAGACGAGGGTGTTGTCTTGGTTGGAGAGATGGTTGAGGAGAACTTTAAAACATGCTATGTTGGGGTTGGCCTCTCTCCAACGTACGATAGAGAGGCAAAGATCGCGACTCAGATGGATCAAAGAAGGGGATGCGAACACGAAACTTTTCCAAGTAGTGGCGAATGGACGGAGGTGCAAAAACTTTATGACCCACATTAGACATAATGGTGAGCTGATCACGGATCAGGGAAGAAAGGAGGAGATTTTCTCGGAGGCTTACGAGCGGCTCCTTGGGCATGCTACTGCCCGGGAGTTGGAGGTTGATCTAGACTTCCTTGGTCTGGAAGGGACTGATTTGTCGGAGCTTGATGATATATTCACGGAAGAGGAAGTGTGGAACACTCTCAAGGAGATGCCTCCGGATCGGGCTCCGGGACCGGATGGGTTTAGCACGGCTTTTTATCAAAAGTCTTGGCATATTATCAAAAACGATGTGATGGCTGTGCTTATGAAGCTCTACGTAGGGGATGGCCGTGGTTTTGGCAAATTGAACCGAGCGCACATCGTGCTCATTCCAAAAAAGCCGGAGGCCGAGGAGGTGGGAGACTTCAGACCCATTAGCTTAACCCATAGTGCTGCAAAGTTGTTTGCAAAGATGCTAGCGAACCGCGCGCGGAGAAGAATGGGGGAGATCGTTGAATCCAATCAGTCTGCGTTCATTTGTGGGAGACATTTGCATGATAACTTCCTCCTGGTTCGGCAAGTCACCAGGAAAATCTATGCTAGAAAGGAAGCGGGTGTCTTCTTGAAGCTTGACATCTCACGAGCATTTGATTCCGTGGCCTGGCCGTTTCTATTTGAGGTCATGTGACGGAAAGGGTTTGGAAATAAGTGGTGCCAGTGGATTGCTATTCTTTTACGGACCGCCAGCACAAAAGTGATCGTAAATGGGGTGCCAGGACGAAGCTTTGTTCATGTTAAAGGCTTAAGGCAGGGGGATCCAGTCTCGCCACATTTGTTCGTGATAGCCATGGATGTGTTGTCTAAGTTGATGATACGTGCTGCGAGCCTTGGCATTGTGAGTCCTTTCACTGGCATTGCCCCTCACCAGGCCGTGTCAATTTATGCTGACGATGTGGCCCTGTTTGTCAAGCCGCGGGAGTTGGATCTCAACCTTGTTCGGTCGGTGCTTACGGTGTTTGGGGAGGCCTCTGGTTTGAAGGTGAACTATCAGAAATCAATGGCGATCATGATCCATGGTGATGATGCTGACAAGGAGCGTGTAGAATCGGTGCTGCAGTGCCGCATGGGAGCCTTTCCATGTAGATATCTAGGGCTGCAATTGGCCATTAACAAGCTTACTCGGGCCGAGTGGAAGCCTATGTTGGATCATGCGAAAAAATTTGCACCGGCTTGGCAAAGAGGGTTGTTGCATCGGTCGGGTAGGATTGTGTTGGTCAAATCGGTTATTGCGGCAAAACCTATTCACCATTTCATGGTCGTGGAGGCTCCTGAATGGGTGTTGGAGGAGATTGATCAGTGGATGAGGGGTTTCTTCTGGGCCGGCAAGGAGAAGGCTAATGGTGGGCAGTGTTTGATAGCTTGGGACGCAGTGTGTAAGCCTACTTGCCTGGGCGGTCTAGGAGTCCGAAACTCGCAATTGCAAGGGCTCGCACTGCGGGTGAGATGGGAATGGTTGCAAAGAACGGACCCCGAGAGGCCGTGGCAAGGGCTGCCGATGATGGTGGACAAAGATGCCCTCGGTGTTTGACAGCTTGGTCAGTATTTCGGTGGGAGACGGCGTCAAGGTCCTGTTCTGGCGCGATCGATGGATCCATGGGTTCTCGGCGAAAGATATTGCACCATTCATTTATGCCAAGGTGGAAACGAGGACAAGAAACAGGAGAACAGTGGCGGAAGGTTTGGAGAATGGGAGATGGCTGCTAGACATTTCAGGTGAGCTCAGCTTCGGAGATCACATGCAGCTCATCCATCTCAACTTGGCTATGAGCACGGTGCAGCGCGACGCCTCCTGCCCGGACTCCTTCTCGTGGCCAGCAGATCCGTCTGGCCTTTATACGGCTAGGTCGACCTACAAACGGCTTTGTTTCGGAGCGGTTTTGGTGCCGTATGCCGCATGTATATGGAAAAGTTGGGCACTGCTGAAGTGCAAACTTTTCACTTGGCTGGCGGTGCAACATCGCATCTGGACCTCGGATAGGCGAGCGAGGCATGGCTTGCAGGATCAGCCCTCGGCTTGCTATACGTGCCTCCAAGAGGAGGATAATGCGGAACACATCTTGGTCCAGTGCGTGTATGCTAGGGAGGTGTGGCATATCATGTTTGACACTTTGGGTCTGCAGGCAACCATCCCGGACGCGCATGATCACCTCTTGGATTGGTGGCTGACGCAGAGAGCAACAGGGAGTACGGTCTCTAAGAGGGGTTTCGACACGGTCGTTATTGCGGTCATCTGGGCTCTTTGGAAACAACGAAACACGAGAGTCTTCCACAGGACCAACCTGCAGTTGATTGGGCCAGATCTGGCTACGGCTATTATTAGGGAGTTGAAGGAGTGGAAGGAGGCAGGCCTTGGGGAGGAGGTTTTCGAAGTTTTTGTGAGAGAGTAGGCCTAGGTTAGCTAGGGGGTGAGTGGGTGTGTTAGCTAGGGATGTTTGTTCACATTCATCCCTAGGCCTCCTGTAAACTGTTTTTCTGCTCTCTTTTATAAAATTAAGGCACGCTCTTGGCGTGCTCTTGAAAAAAAACAGTTTCAGCTTCACAGGTGTGTTTCAGACAGGCCCGGCGGTTCGCCGTACAGTGACCCAACGTGATTCGAGAGCAGGGGCAGGGGCGCAGGGCCAGCGAAGACCGGCGGCTCGATGTGCATCCTCCGTAGAGGCGTGCGGGGAACGGCCTCAACGGCTGGTCAACCACTTGGCGGTGGCGGCGCACGGTGGACGCGGGCAGCTCAAGGTCGGAATGTAGTGTGCCAACAGCGGCTCATAGCGGACGCACCCGACCATGGCAGAGGCGAGAGACCGTGGTAAAGGCTCTCTAACACGGCGCGGCAGAGGAGGCGCTCAGAGGCGGAGGGCCTGGCTGGGCGGGTCGATCCCATGGCGGCAGAGAACAGCGGCTCAGCGCAGGACAGCGGCTCTCCGTTGACGGCGACTCACGGCAACGGGGCGGCTCTCGCAGCAAGGGAGAGGCGCAAGGAGGGGATCCGACGGCGACTTGAAGTGAGGTCGGGGTGACTCAATCCGGCGCAGCAGCGGGTGGAAGACAGGCGTGGCCGGCGAAAGGCGCGGACGGCGAACGATGACTCAACGCCGGCTCACGCGGCGGCGCAGGGCGCTGCGAGGGTGACCCGGTGAGGCAGGATCCGGCTCAAGGCTGCGCCGGTCGAGGCAGGTTGCAGTCGGCGCGGACGGGGCAGTGCCAGCGCGAGACAAGCCGGCAGTGATGACGCTGGTGAGGCGGGCCACGGTAAGGCGGCAGCAGGAGGCGGGTCAGGGCGATGTATCCAGCAGCGGAGCTCGCCTCCGTCTCCACTTCCGGGTCGCGGCCGGTCCGATGGATCCACGTCTGTGTTCCCTTCTGGGTAGTGGCCCGTTTTCCTATTTTGACTTTTCTTCCATCTAAATCTTGCTAGCCCATCGAACGTGGCTCTGGCTATTGAGAAATACTTCCTCCTCCGTTTCTAAATATTTGTCTTTTTAGACATTTTAAATAACTATTACATACGGATGTATGTAGATATATTTTAGTGTGTAGATTCACTCATTTTGCTCCGTATGTAGTCACTTGTTGAAATGCCTAAAAAAACAAGTATTTAGGAATGGAGTAGTAGACAATCTTAGTCTTTTGCTTGATATGTCTAGTAGTACTTGTTTGATTGATACGTGCCTGCTTGTATAGAAGCACTTGCCAATTGATTTGTAATCTCCCGTTGTGATGTTAGGGAATAGCAGCGGGAAAGCGAGGTGGAGGCGGTCGCGGTCTGGTAGCCAGGCGTGGCGCAGAGGCAACAGCTCGATGCGAGGTCGTCCGAGTAGTTTTTTTTTTGGTGTGTCTAGGGCACATTCAGATGTGCTCTAGTTATTGCATATTTAAGTGAGTGAATCAAGCATAAAAAAAGAAAAAAAATATTCATACGAATCTTAATGTAAGATCAATGACATATGACTTAGATGTGCAATACTTATGGCACATCTAGATGTGCTTTAGCAAAACTATTTTTTGTTTGACTTGTCGTCCACGCACAAAGTAGCAGTAGGATCTACAATCGGATTCGACGGATCGCTTTGCCTCGGCGATGCGCAGATAAAACGCCAAACCCTCGTATCCTTCAAATCTCATCGGCTGTAAATCCGGATTTAACGAATATGACTCTGACGTAGACCCTTCTAAATAGGTTCCATTGTTAATTGTTAACCACACTTTCCATTGTCCAACGTGACCATTGCCAGGACGATTTGACTTGGTTTGGCAACTTGCGGAACCTTGACTCATCTAGATCGAATCTGAACATGTTGTTTTGACTGCTCGTCAATGACGTAGATCCTTCTAAAACCGACTTTCTTCATCCTGTAAATTATGAAATTCTTGATCTCTGTCGAAGTAAATAGCCATGGTAGCCTAGCCGGCCTCCCCTGACACTTCTGAAAAAGTTACGAACCCGCCCGGCTCTCAAGAATCCAAGACATGTGGCCGCCTTCCCCTAGCTAGCAGCGATCAAGGCCGGCTTTCGGAAGGCGGTCCGACTTTAGCCCTCATGAGAAGGCCGACTCCAAGAAGCCGGCTATGAGAAGGCCGACTCCAAGAAGCCGGCTCCCGTAAAGCAGTCAAGACCGTACCCACAAAGTTTGCACCCACCTAACGGCAGTGCGACGGGGCGTGGCTACAGAAGAGCCTGCCACCCCCGAATCCCGGGGCACGCCTGGCACAGTGCGCCATACGGGGTAGGCATGACCCGTCCGGCGCGGCACTGTTGCCATGTTGACCCTGGCCTCACCCGCGACGGGCCGCCAGCGCGGCCCATAGGCGGTGGGCCCCTTTGAGCAGAGAGACGGCCGAACGCGGCCACGCTTCCAACCAGCCGGCCTAAGACAGAGCCGGCTCCCCGCAGCCGGCTTGCCGCCTCCCTCGAAGGAGACGCCCCATTAAGGAGACAAGACGCGGTAAGGCTACAGCGATCGCCCGACAGGCTGCGGTACTGTGGCCGCGCTTACCACGATGAAGCTCTCGTCAACTAGATGAAGCCACAGTAACCAGCCGCCGACCAGGCCCTGGACAGTGGGGCCTGCCTGTCGACCGAGGTGCCGGCAGCCGGCGGGACCCACCAGTCGGCGGGCCCCAGCAGCCGGCGCAGAAGCCGGCGAGCGCAGTCACAAACGGCTGGGCCCGCGCCCAGCCGGATTACCATTGTACCCCCGGGGGGTAGGCCTATATAAACCCCCCGGAGCACCCATGCAAAGGGTTCGACCTCCTGCTAGTTCTAGACACCATACAAGGAGAAGAAGCAGGCTAGCCGTGCCCTTTCTTCCTCCTCCCCCCAAAAACAGCTCAAGGAGCGTTGTGTAGCTGCTTGATTCATCGAGTGAGTATGCGGAGACCCCGCAGAGCAGCAGTAGGGGTTTTATCTCCACGGAGAGCCCCGAAGCTGGGTAAGATCCGCCGGCGTGCATGTCTTCGCCTTATCCCGCTTCCAGGCACCGGCGATGTCTTACTGGTTCCCACAATGATAAGCCACCCGTTGGCATATGTCGCACCTACCACCCGACATTTGGCGCCCACCGTGGGGCCAGGCGCACCGTTGTCCGGAGACCTGTTCTGGACGGGAACCCTCTTCCTCCCCAGCGTTTGTAGCCAGCCCGGCACGCCCGATGGCGCTTGCCACGACGCGCTGCAAGGCGTCACCGGCATCTGCGCGGCAAGTGGCCTCGCCGATCTCCCCGACGAGACCTTCGTCTCCGATGAGCTCGCCTCCAATACGGGCACTGACCGCCTCGCCAACCTTCTCGGCCAGCTCCATGTCTCCAGCGAGCCCGCTGCGGACCTGGAGTCGGTTGGCTCCACCGACCCGATGCCTGTCGACTCCGACACGGCCTCCTACGACACCTTCCCCACCAACATCGCGATCTACAACGACCCGCTTCCTCGAGCCGACGGCTGCGATGCTGTCACCGCCGAAGTGATGGTTGTCGGCCACGGCAGCCTGGCCGACGAGAGCGCCCACGACGCCTCGCGCGCGGTGGCCCACGACTTGTCCGCTCCTCTCCCGGCCGACACCGACGACGAAGCACTGGAAGCACGCCGCCTCGCCCTCCTCGCAGAGGGCCGGAGGCTGGCCTCCGTAAAACGCCTCACTGAGGCCTACCAGCGCGAAGCTGACCGCGCCGCCTTCGGCACGCCGGCCCCGGGCGGGCCAAGCCGGGCCGGCCTTGTCAAGCAACGCGGCGCCGTCATCGCCGACACGCTGGGAGTCGACCGCCCGGTCTATGCCACTCCGCTCGAGAACTTGCGTGCCGCCCAGGCGGCCGTAGACGAGCTGGACGGCCTGGAGGCCGAAGACCTTCCCCACATGACCCGGCGCATCCAGCAATTGATCGACGCCACCGCGCAGTGGCACGAAGCCGACGCTCGCGCGGAAAGCCTTCCCCCGCGCCGAGAACACGGCGCGACATCCCGGACGCCGACTGCGAGCAATACCCGCGCGCGACGCGAGAAGGAGCCGGCTACCAGCCACAGCCGGACCCGGATCTCCATCGAGCGGGACGCGGACGGTCATCCCCGAGCCATGGAATGGCGGGGCGACCCGCCTCCGCCTCCGCCCCGTGGAGAGAGATATCCCGCCTCGCCGCCAGTGGCGCACCCGACTCTCAGCGGCCGGCTAGGCCGCCGCGAAGGAATCGGCGAGAACGACGCCCGCCATCGGATCGACCGCCTGGCGCGATCCCTGGCGTTGGAAGAAGAAGACGATGTCGGCCCGCCTTGTTTTGGCCCCCGCATCCGCGACGAGCCCTTTCCCAAAGGGTTCTCGCTCCCAAGAGACACGCCCAAGTACAATGGCTCCGTGAAGCCGGAAGATTGGTTGATCGACTACTCCACCGCGGTTAGCATAGCCAACGGCAACCGGCGCGTCGCCGTGAAGTACGTGCCCCTCATGCTGCAGGGCACGGCGTGGACCTGGCTCAACAGCCTCAAGCCGCGTAGCATCAACAGTTGGCTAGACTTCACAGAAGCCTTCATCCGCAACTTCACTAGCACCTACAAGCGGGCTCCCAAGCCCAGACAGCTTTCCTTGTGCGTACAAGGCCCCGCCGAGTCCACTCGCGATTACCTCACGCGTTGGGCCGAGCTCCGCAACTCCTGTGAAGGGGTGCACGAGGTACAAGCCATAGAATACTTCACAGCCGGATGCCGAGAAGGCACCCTCCTCAAGCACAAGCTCCTCTGCGACGAGCCGGCTACCCTCGACGAGCTTCTAGACATAGCGGACAAGTACGCCACCGCCGACTCCTCGATGAAGACCGAGCTTCGGGTAGACGCGTCCGGAAAGGTACTCAACCCGGCGCCCAAGACGCCGGCTGGGGATTCCGGCCGACACCCCAACTCGAACGACCACAAGCGCAAGGGCCCCGCGCCGCCTCCCGCCAGCCGGCAGGTGGCCACAGTCGAAGATGCACTGCCTGAAGAACGACCGGCGCCCAAGAAGCCCAAGGGCGGCAGACCGGCTTGGCAGCCCGCTTTCTCCTACGAGCAAACCCTCGACGCCCCTTGCAAGTTCCACAGCGGCGCGAAGCCGTCCAACCACACGACCCAGAAGTGCAACTGGCTCAACCGAATCTCTAAGGGCGAGGGGCTCTTGCCACCTCCGCCTGCCGGCCCGCCTCCGCCGCCTCCGGCCGCTCGTCCCGCAGTCGGAGCCGTGCATGACGAGTTCCCTGATGAACAAGCAACCTACATCGTCTTCACCAGCCAGCCCGAAGACCGGCGCAGCAAACGCCGAGAGCACCAGGAAGTCAGTGTGGTCGCTGCCAACCCCGCTGGGCATATGCATTGGTCAGAAAAGCCCATCAGCTAGAGCCGGGCCGACCATCCGGAGGTGATGCTGTCTCCCGGATCTTATGCTTTGGTCCTGGAAGCCACCCTTGCGACGGACAGACGCGCCACCCGCTTCTCCCGTGTGTTGATAGACGGTGGGAGCAGCATCAACATCCTGTATCGTGACACCCTGGAGAAGTTGAACGTCAAGACAAAACAGCTCACGCCCACTCGGACAGTGTTCCACGGCATCGTACCCGGCCTGTCCTGCGCCCCCATTGGAAAAATCAAGATTGATGTACTTTTTGGGGACAAGGAGCATTTCCGCCGGGAAGCGATCTGGTTTGAAGTGGTGGACCTGGAGAGCCCTTACCATGCATTGCTGGGCCGACCTGCTTTGGCCAAATTCATGGCAGTTCCCCACTATGCCTACCTCAAGATGAAGATACCAAGAACCAAAGGCGTCATCACCGTAGCCGGTGATTACAAGAAGTCCTCCGAGTGCGCAGCGGCCAGCAGCCGGCTGGCCGAGTCCCTTGTGACCGCCGAAGAGAAGAAGATGCTGGACCGAGTCGTGGCCATAGCCGGCAAGCAGTCGACCGTGTCCCCCGACCCCAAGGAGCATGATACTCAAGGGTCTTTCTAGCCGGCCAAGGACACGAAGAAGATACCTCTTGACCCCGAGCATCCAGAGAGGTTTGCCGTCATCGGGGCAAACCTGAACAGAAAATAGGAAGGCGAGCTCGCCGATTTCCTCCGTGAGAATCGGGACATCTTTGCGTGGTCCCCCAAGGACATGCCGGGTGTTCCGAGGAAATTCGCCGAGCACAAACTACATGTTCGAGAAGACGCAAAGCCAGTCAGACAACCCCTTCGCCGACTGTCGAAGGAGAAACGCGGGATTGTAGGGGAGGAGATAGCCCGGCTCTTGGCGGACGGCTTTATCATGGAAGTTTTCTTTCCAGAGTGGCTCGCCAACCCGGTCCTTGTGCTAAAGAAGAATAACAAGTGGCGCATGTGTATAGATTACACAAGTCTCAACAAGGCCTGCCCCAAAGATCCCTTTGCCCTGCCAAGGATAGACCAAGTGATAGACTCCACAGCCGGATGCGAGCTGTTGAGTTTTTTGGATGCTTACTCCGGATACCATCAGATAAAGCTGGATCCGGACGACCGCCTGAAGACCGCCTTCATCACGCCGTTCGGAGCCTTCTGCTACCTGACTATGACATTCGGCTTGAGAAATGCCGGTGCCACCTTTCAGCGTTGCATGCAGAAGTGCCTCCTCAAGCAGCTCGGCAGGAATGCTCACGTTTACGTGGACGACATCGTGGTGAAGACGGAGAAGCGCGGCACCTTGCTGGAAGACCTCAAGGAAACATTTGAGAACCTGCACCGGTTCCAAATCAAGCTTAACCCCGAGAAACGCGTGTTCGGAGTGCCAGCCGGCCAGCTCCTAGGTTTCCTGGTCTCCGAACGCGGCATCGAGTGCAACCCGGTGAAGATCAAGGCCATCGAGAGAATGGCGATCCCCA